>NC_134571.1:27717616-27772616 GCF_050947875.1 Dermacentor variabilis
GCGCACGCAGGCAGCCACTCGCGATCATGCTGACACATCTTGCCCACAGGCCGCTTTCGGAGCAGACAGTCCTGGAACGCCGACCTATACAGTCGTCACACCACAAGACAGTGAAGGCACTCTTGAAATTTTTACGTTCGAGTGGCCTATTGGAAAGATTGTAATTCTCATGGTCGTTCACGACCTTCCCTACCTTTTTTCTTTCTTTGCTTTTTTTCTCTCCGCTGTTCTTTCTGTCTTATATTGTCCCTTACCCTTCAACCAGTGCAGGGCAGCAAACTAGAATCTTATCCGGTTAGCCTCCCTACCTTTCTCATCCCGTTTATCTCCCTATTTATCCCATTGCACGACAGACCGTCACTTTTGCATTTGGTCCTCATCGAAATGTTGCCATTTGCGGGCCGCCATTTGTGGTCAGCGCTTTCGAAAAACATTCATCTCCATATAGAAAACAGAACCGCGGCCTGACCTTGTCACATACGCCACCTATATAGCTCATCTCAAACAAGTATGGTTGGAGCTATCTGACTTGCATGCCCAATTGCATTGCTGAAGGTTATACGGAACGCTGCCTACCTCGTTACCCCGGTCAGAGGAGGCGCTGCCCCGGTGGCTAATTACTTTCGCAATCACTGCCCTGCAATCACTGCGCCCGATGCTAAAACAAGCCGCTTTCTCGCGGCAACGCGTATTTGATGCCTACTGCGCGTGACTCGGTGCTGAGCGTGTTTCGGACGGTCTCTGCGGCGCCTACGCGGCCTGCCCGCAACCTCGTCCGATGATGTCCTGCCGCACGCGCTGCGGCAGCAGGTCAAGCGGGGGGCATTCGATCAAGGGGCGCCGAGTTCGAGTGACTGGCGCGTGGCCGCCGCCAGTCGAGCACGGACGACGGGAGGAGACAGCGAGTGCGGAGGATCGATGACGGCTGCGCGCCTTCGCTCGATGCCGCCGCCAGGCGCCTGCGAGGTTGCTTATTGCAGCCACCTTTAAGAGCCTCCGGCGTCGGCCCTCACGTAGCCGATGACGAAGTCTGCACTTGATGACGCCGCTGGTTGGCGCTTCCGGTCGAAGGGAAGAATGCCAACACTGAGCACGCACCTTGCAGCATCTGCCATAATGGCCAGACTCAGTCAACGTGCCACCGCAGAATGAAGGCCAGCCCATGGTCGAAGTATAACGTTGGCTGACTGTTTCACTGTGATTTATTTATTTATTTATTTATTTATTTATTTATTTATTTATTTATTTATTGAGTGAGTGAGTGAGTGAGTGAGTGAGTGAGTGAGTGAGTGAGTGAGTGAGTGAGTGAGTGAGTGAGTGAGTGAGTGAGTGAGTGAGTGAGTGAGTGAGTGAGTGAGTGAGTGAGTGAGTGAGTGAGTGAGACACCTGCCAAAGACGACCCTTATAAAAACTAGTGCGTAAATTTCTTCACAGGTATTTTGGTATCACTAAATTTAAAGTTCTCACTCTCGTTGCCATAGCTTCTCCCGTTCAGTGACTCGTTCAAATTGATAAATTGAGTCAGCTAGACGACCTGGGTTATGTGCGTAATGGATGTTTAAACCAGCGCGATGCAGTCAAGCGGACCGTTAGTCAATTGCGCGTCATTAAGAGTGCAGATCGGAATCGCTGAAAGCCAGCGCCTTTCATGGCTACGGGAGTCGATGAGAACGTTGCGCCCCATTGCGCTGATCGAGGGCGTAGGACTCGCAGTGGAGTGCTTCTTGGACACGAGCCGTTTGTTTGCCAAACGAAGATTAGTCGTGCGTAGCTCGTCCACTAGCCATTACGAATTCGGCATCAATTTGGACGGTGACCATCGAACACAGAAGGCGGGCTTATGAACTGACTGCCAAACGCCGAGCGGTGCTTGCGAGAATGTGCCGTAAAAGAGCGTATAACGTTTACCGCATCACGTTCCTTCATTGCCGCTTTGCGCGAGTGAGAATGCTAATGCTACTCGCAAATACGGGAAATGCAAACTGGGCCTCCGTATTTTTTTTCTTTCAAACTTCTATATACCTGCCTCCTTAGCTACACATGATAATGAAACCGTTACTGAATCTAATTTTTCTGCGTTCGTCTCACCATTGACCTACTCAATCAGCGTGTGTCTTGCATGTGGTTTCACACATTCAAACTACAGTGTGAGCGCTGAATAATTCAGTTCTTTTTGTATTAAAGGTTCTTGTTTCCTTCCACTAAACTTCAGCTGAAACTTGTAGCGCTTGGTGGTGTTTTCCTTTTTCTTTCTTGTGTTTCGTGAAGTTAGCATTACTTAAAACAGTGCTAGGTGTAAACCAACTAACCCAATTTTCCGTTATATTAAGACCTAAATAAGCATCCGTACCACCACTGTTCATTTAAGATTGTGGCGCTGGCTGGGCGTCGTAACTTGAACACTGACAACGGAGAAGTACCATCTGGGAACGTATTCCGTAAAAGTCCACCTAGTGGACACGTCCATTTCGTCTGCTTCTGAAGTGCTGATTGGCTGTGGCACCTGGTCGCTGTGGACGCACAGTCCAGCCAATCAGAACTTCAACAGTAGACGAAATGGACATGTCCACTCGGTGCATTCTTACAGAATACTTCCCCTGCTCACTTGCGCAAGGCTATGGTGGAGCAATAGCTGGGACACGCGGCTTGAAACCGGGTAAACGTTGATTTGACGCAGTCTTTACTTTCTCATGCACCCTGTTTGCGTTACGTCCTGTTGTGCCTGAACAGAAGCTCCACAAACAAAGGTGCCTGATCAAGCCCGTTCCGTAGCGCATAACTGCTGTGCATAGTAAAAGAATTCCACTTAGCCTAAAGTGTAAAACAGTGGCAGCAATAGCAAGTGCATTATTGCGCCCAGTGAGCTTCGCACTTTTTTGTGTTGTACCAGTTGCAGAAAACGTTCTCAACCCTTCGCGAGACCACACGGCGGTTTGCTGAACCTTAGGCCTATCATGTCACTCGTTTTTTGCCGTTGTTGCGCTTTGCTTTTTTTTAACTTCGGTAACCCTTTATTAGAAGATGGTTGTAGCCTGTCCATGTACTTATTACCACTTACGGAATACTGCAACATAGAATAGGGAGGCGTGAGCAGTGGCTGGCGTCATATACATTGGCGCTCAGTTCTATTATAGTTTATTCTCCTTTCTCACCTCTTCCCAGCACAGCGTAGCCAGCCGATCTGAGAACTGGCTAACCTCCCTGTCTTTCCGTCTATTCCCACTTCTACCAGGGCGCACAGACCTGCTAATGCGATGGCCCACTGTTGGTGTCAAGTTACCGGCAAAAATATAGCCACTTATGTATAGTAGCTCCTTGCTTTCTTTTCGTGGAGCAAAAATTGGAAAACGCTTAAGCCTCGCCTTTAACAGTGGAACGCGATATCATTCAAAGATCCCTGACTGCTTCTCACGCTTCCCGGCAACTGCAGCTTTGGTAATAGTAACGTTTACCTGGAGACGCTAGCGGCGAACACTAGGCACGTAGGTGAGCTTTCTGGTAAAAACGCGACCTCTTGCATGGGCCGTGATTCAAGGTGTTGCAAGGAGCCGGGCGCGCCGCTTTATAGACTTTGAGATATGCGCGCGCCGGCGCTCGCAAAACTCGGAGGTCATGAAATTCAATTATGGGGTTTTACGTGCCAAAACCACTTTCTGAATGTGAGGCACGCCGTAGTGGAGGACTCCGGAAATTTCGACCACCTGGGGTTCTTTAACGTGCACCTAAATCTAAGCACACGGGTGTTTTCGCATTTCGCCCCCGTCAAAATCCAGCAGCCGCGGCCGGGTTTCGATCCCGCGACCTCGTGCTCAGCAGCCCAACACCATAGCCACTGAGCAACCACGGCGGTTCTCGGAGGTCATGGCCGCTCTATGAACGGTAGAAACGCTGGAAAAGGGCTTTGTGTTATGAGTTTCCGCATAACAGAATTATGTTTTTTTGGTATATCAAAATTGCAGTCCGACGCTATCATGCCGGTAGGTTGTGTGTAAGTCGTATTTAACTATTCCTGTGATGTATTTTGCCTTGAGAAATTTAATTAGTTCAGTAACTTCCTTGCGCTACGTGGAGGGCCTGCTTGGTTGGGTATGCGTCGTCTGAAATGATTTTTGGTGCAAGGACAGTCGACGCAGGAAGCGGGACGCCGACTCCGAATTTTCTACGACATGGGGCGCTTTTTAACGTTATCGCGTTATTAACGCAATACAAAAACCATTTTGAAAGGTTTTGGTTGCAGAAGGGGCTAACACGATGTCGATACTGGCGATCCTGTCATCCACGTCTACAGTATCGCGGTAGTGCGTAACCAGCGAACACTCGCACAAGGAAGAGCGTAGCATGTTTTTGGCGCTGTTTAAAATTAATGACCCGTACCAACTAGTTGGGGCCCGAACCCTTCCAAGTCATCATATATCTTTCTAATTTTGGCTTGTGCGCATCACAACATGTGCCGTGACCACTGCCTCGGCCGAGGTGCCTTTGTTTTAATCAATATTTGAAGCTTTAATTTTATCTTATCATTCGGGTAACGACGTGAAGATGGTCATTGCCAAAAGTAAATTACGGCGACTGCCGCAATGGCAGCAGCGCAGCTTAAAAAACCTCTTGAGCGGGATCGCTGAAAAACGCCGTTTTACGCCATATTATGGTTGCTAGGCGTAACGGTGGTGCTATAAGCTTTCTCCATTCCTATAGGACTTTAAGGGCACTTCTCTTCCTATGGTTAAGCGAGGTTCTACTGAATCGGCAATTTACCTAACACTTCATTCAAAGGTAACGTGCTGAGTTTGGCGGAGAATTTCGCATAATCAACGCTCCGTCTATTGCACAAATGAGTGACCATTCCGATATTATGGTGCGGGGCAACGCAGGTGAAGAATAAAAAAAAGAGAAAGGGTGATTAGGGTTCAGTCCTCGCCTGCTGTATTCACAGAATAAAGAGGTCCACTTCCCACCGCCCCCGAAATGTAGCCTTATGTGCCGGTATTAGCTCCATACTTCAACGGACTGCGATCGTCTAATGAAGCGCCGTGCACTCAAGAGCTGCTTGATTGCGTATCTTTAGTGCATAGCCGTGCTGGTGTGTTGAACACTGAGCGGGGTGCGAAGGCATAAGGCACACCTGGCTGCTAGCACCATGAATGCAAATGCAGGTCATCAGTCTGCTTCTTTTTACTAACATATCCATTGGGCAAATGGTCCTTGCACATTGTGATTGCGCTCACTCCCCACTGCTGGTCATGGCTGTGCAGTGAATTTCATTAACGCTGCCTCAGTTGAAGCGCTCCTACCATATTTTAATGGCCTCTATTTTTTCACACACATACACACACACACACAAAACAAAGTTGTAACATTGTATGGATTCCTCGCTTTCTTCTCAATATTCGCTTTCGGCCCTCAGCCAGGGTCACAGTCTCGACGCGAAGCCTTTGCGCACTGCACTCTGCGAAAACTCGCAGCGCCGGCGCGTCTAGTGGAAACACGCCGCTCGCGTAATGGTCGGCTCGTTACGACCAAATGCCACCACCCACGTACGTTCTTGAGGCAGGGTAGCGTACGTGGTGCGCGCGGGGGTGACCAGAATGCTTCGCAGTTGCCGCCAGTTGGGGAGCGCATAAAGGCGGCGATAAGGAGTGCCGGGCCCCTTCGGGGTCTCCACTGGCGACGAGGGAGCGCTTATTGGCCCGTGGAACGACGTCCGCTCGTCCATTCACGCAATTAAGCCGCCTTTATCGACGGTCATCAGAAACTGCAAAAAAAAAAAATAGCTGGCGAAAGGCGCAGATTGCGCCCGTGACCGAATTTCCGCACATTCCGCCTTCGGAGACTAACGAAAATTTTATAAAAGGAAAGAGAGGACTGGAAGAGGACTCTGAAGTTTAGGGAAGATTGAAAGCAATTCAACCGCGAGAATGCGGCTCAAAAGAAGGAAACGTCAAGGGAGGAATGCGAAATTTCTGGGACATTGAAATTGGGACTGGGAAAGGGGCGATTCTTGTTTTTACTTACATAATAGATGACTGTGAGAAACAGTTACAAATATAAAAGCCGAAACAAAGAATCTACCATATTATCTGCAATCGGGTATGGCACTGCCTTGGTGCATCGTCGTTTCGCGGAGATGTAGAGGTAATATAGGTTGGCACAAACGGCACCTCTCAAAAAAGGTTGGATAAAGTTAGGCCTTCAAGGTGTCTTATTCATCCAGAAGTAATCGCACACTACACGTACTAGTGCGCATTGTAGATACCGCGGCCTGCGTTTAATTTTGCGTTATCACAGATTTTTTCTGCTACTGACTTACTTTATATAGGTACCGAAGAGTGCCTTCTACAGGTTAAATGTGACGTCTGCTCTTTTTTGTCAAAAAGTAGTTACGAGTGTGAGCAGACATAAGGAAACCATCGTGAACGACTCTTTTCTACACCACGCCTTCATGTGCCCCCTTTCATGCCGTTCTATTTCTTCGGACTATGTTTCCACACCCCTCAGGGACGAAAACAGCGTTCTTTATGCCTGAAATTTTTTTCGAGGTAACTGTTTCCTTAGTTTTTATTTCTACAAAAGGAACTACGTGGCGCCTTTTATGTTTATATCTTGGTAACTGGCGAAAGAATGGAGGGTGTTGGCGCATGAGAAGAGGGGGAGGGAAGGTGTAAGAATTCCCGAAAGCATAATTTTTACGTTTAAAAACGGATAGAACAATGACTACTGATTATTAACGACAACAGCTTCTCTGCTCCGCTGATACCAAATTACGAAAGCTTAAGGCAGTTCCTCGCAAGGTTAACTCCTACAAAAGTGAGTTCAAGGACGCTACTGCCCCCTTGTGTTTAAACCTGTTTTCAGTGAATTTCTTTCTCCGTCGTGTGCAGCTTTCTATTTTACTCGCCATGGTTGATACACTGTCAGATAAAATTCTACATCATAAAATCATGGTACAAAATTTCTGCTTGATGCTGTTGCAGGCTCTCAGAACTTTGCTGCCATTACCTTGGAAAAGGACAGTTCTAATGTTAAATAACTGTGAGAATTCGAATGTGTTCTCCTAACTAGCATTGTTGTTCGTTGGTGCTGATGCCGCCGATTTCGTGTTCAGATACTTCATCTTACTGATAGTGTCTGCTTACAAGCTGAACTCGAACAAAGTTACTAAATTGTGGACAAAGTGATAACTTGCACAAAATGAGCTTTAACAAAGCAGTCAAACAAAAATGTGGCAGATGCCACTTTCCTTCCGAGCCGCTGAACTTTTTGCGATATATTGAAGAGTGCGAAATGTTTTAATAAGTTGGAACAGTCGTCTACTTATTTCTGCCATTATTTACAAAAGGAGCCTACCTAAGCTCGGGTGCAGCGGGCTGCATAAGTCTGCCATTGAATACGCAACACGTGCAAATACTGTAAATGTGTAGTAACACGCGAACACGCAGTTTTTTGCTGAAACTTCCCCGCCCCAGTGGCGAGCATTTGTGTTATACTCTAAGGTAAAGCATTAAATGAAGAAACAGATCTTTAGCTTGTTCACGTAATGCGGTGCAAATATAACTGTTCTGAAGCGTGTTTACAAGTACAACCAACGACTGAAGCAACCTGCCGCGGCGCGCGCTGCAACTCGGCGCGTCTCGAAGAGAGAAGTGGTTCTTCATGAAGAAGGTTGGCAGTGTCTTGCGCAGCCCTCGATGGAGCACGGCTCAGCGCTGACCGTGACTCGGACAAGCATGACGAATAAGGCACGCATGGGCACAAATCGCGCTCTCGCCAGGGCTGGTCGCCGCAGCCGCCCCTCGCCGCTCACCGCTTCGCCTTTTCAAGCATAAGTAGAGGCGATGGCACACCTCGTCGGGCGCGCCGTCGCGTCGTCTTCCTACATGCGCTTTCGCCTGCTCTGGCGTTGTTCTATTTTCGGTTTTATTTATTTATTTATTTATTTATTTATTTATAGTACTCCCAGGGCTGACATGGAAGCATTACAGAGGGGAGGGGCTAATAGGTGCAGATGACTATACAAATCAGAAAAGAAAGCACAATAATCAAATAACAGTTCATAGTCCAATGTGAAAATAACGCAAGTTAGAGCCACATAATGAGCATATCATTAAAATATAGACGACATACAATACAGGCGGGTAATACAGGCGAAAAATAAATGCGGGGTATACAGAGCGAAAGTTAGAGGGAGAAGCTAAGCACATATTGCTAGAAAATAAATCATAATACAAAGCATAGTGTTGGTAGATTAGGTAGGTAGTACAATGGGATTAACTTATAAACACTACTGGTCAGAAGAAAACAGAGCTACTCTACACGGGTCAATATATTAAAGTCAAGGTATACTAGATAATGTTAGTAACTGCTTTACGGAAGTCATCGGTGTTAGTAATACAGACTAGTGGACCCGGTAGGCGATCCCATTCATGGCATGTTTTTCGATGAAATGAGTGACCGCAGGTAGACGTTCTGTGGGATGGGATGTTTACTTTATCACGATGGTCCAAGAGTGATGAAGTAAAAGAGGCTGGTTCGATATAGCGGGATTTGAGCATGGGAATTATGGTATATTTTGTGGAACAAACAAAGGCGAGCGATTTTTATGCATTTGGTAAGGGGATATATCTTGAGGGCAAGTTTCACGCTAGTTACGCTTGCTGTGCGCTGGTAAGTGTTAAGAATAAAACGAACAGAACGATTCCGTACAGCTTCTAAGGTGTTAATTAGTGTTAAATAATTAGTGCCTTAGCTCCCATACTTCTTCTCGTATAAGTGTCGTATAAGTTCACTGATATTTCAGTTGTCATGGTCGCTGTAATAAAAGTGCGAACATGAGAAGCGCCGCTGATAGATTCTCGGCATCCGCACTAACTTATCTATGCTGTCGGTCTACTATGTAGCATCGCACTTGCGAGATCGAATGCTTAAAGTTTAGTTAGGTGATTGTTTTTTGAATTGCTCGTATCAAGCCATTGTGTGCCGTCGCAACAGTAACTTTTATCGCCTGCGATGCAATAGAACCAACCCTGACAAGGTAGAAGCAAGGAAACGTCGTAAAGGAATGACGCTCGAGCTAGGGCGGAAATGATGTGTTCAAATCAAACTTTCCCATTGTTACGCCAAAGGAAAAAAAATTACAGTACGCGCTACTGAACATTAGCGGGGAAGGATCTAACAGAAGCTCGGAAGTATCACTCGGTCATAATAATGATGTAGATTTATTGACATCCCCTTTGAAACGGGGTGGCTACAAATAGTCACCCCGACCGCTTCAGCTAATCGGGTACTATATACATGAATATCAGTCTAACATTTTGCGTATCTCTCCTTGGTCTTTACTGTCTTTATTAAAACCTCTATATCTATTATCCACACTGTGCAGTTGCCTATGACTGTAAGGTATCTAGTTCTGTCAGTGTCTTCCCTGCGTGTTTTTTTCCGCCTGTACTCCAAACGTCTCTTGCTTATTTCGACTGTCGACTAGTCAATGCTACACAAGTAGTAAGATGAAAAGAGGGGCGAGTTGGAATTGATCCATACAATGCTGCACAAAATGTGGCAGCACCAGCTATGTTTAGAGTTCAAATTATGCAAGACCGCCTGCTCGTAGCCTACAAGCTGCGCAAATAGCGAGAAAATGCTGCTGACTAGCCTGAAGTATAAGTATTGAGGCAAGTGGCGTTTGGGAGAATACAAAAGCTGTTATCCGTGTCGCCATAGTTCTCAGCTCAGTTACTGTGTAGCACTTAGAAAAAGGAAAGTAACCGACTAGCTGATACAATAGATGTGGAAAAAAGATGCTGAGCAACCTGATTTGGGCACTCAAGATGGAGGCTCCCGACCATTGCCTCATATCTACCTTGTTAGGAGGCTCAACAATGCGTTTCTTTATGGCTCCGGACGCGGTGTTACAAAACCGCTGAGGCCAGCTCATCCCCTCAGTCATTTGAGCTTGGTTTGAGCGACGGCTCGGACATTTGCTCTGCGCTCTTCTGATGTTTTTTTTCGTTTACAGATGATCTTGAGATCGACTGGCAGCCCGTCTAGACGGATGAAATTTGTATATTTCAGCACTGTCAACGAACTCACTAGTGCCACCGTTATGTGAAAGTATCGCCATCTTGCCTGCTATATACTGTACGAAGAGATCAGACTGCTCTCAATTTTTTTCGCCGATAATATTATTTACCGCCAACTGCAATGGTTTGTGAGGTAGTCTAGCACAGTTCAATGAGTAAATGTACTCTGGAGTCGAAAGTTCAATCCGTACAGGTTATTTTCATTTTTTTAGCTAAAATTACGAGACACGCGCAAAGTTAGGTCATGCATAACTTTTTCAGGTATGCATTTAATTTCAAAACTAGTCGCCCAACAATACATTTTGACCAACTTGAGGAGTAGCGCAGCACACAGTGTTTTCTTTGTTTTATGTCATGCTTACATATTATTTATTATCTTTATTCCGGAATCAATATTTAAGCAGTTTATGAACATACGTTTGAGCCAATGCAATAATATACCAGCAGATAACTAATTATGCCCCATATTAGAACGCACGAAGGGCAGGCAGGCTGGCGAGCACTACGAGGTATTATTATTAATATTAGTTATGGACATATACAAAGAAGTACACAAAGGAAACAGGGAGGGAGCAAGCTGACAACTGCCACCGAGAGGGGCACAACGCCTGCCTGCTCTTTCGGGAGCAGGGAATGATAAGAGAACATAGGAAACAGAGAAATAGGAAAAAAGTAGGAAATAAATTAGTGACAAAGACATGGACAAAAGAAAGTAGGAACACGGAAAAAAAATGTCTATAATAAACGGGAGGCCAAATCAGTTTTCTGCATCAAAGTTAGCAACGCTCCATCGGTTTGGTCGCATATATATCATGCGTACTTGAGCATGTATCACTACATGTTCAAATACGCGTATACTGTTAATAATATGCATGAATAGCTCAACAGGTCAATCAGCTCAATGTGCTATTGCATGGAGGGGAGCGTCACGGAAAATAACCTAAGAGTGGACACGAACACTCATTGTAAGACATCAAAGCGAAGCTAGACGTAATGCAGCAGGTTCAGATAAAATTTTACATTCTTTTGATCATTTTGCCTCGAAGGGAACGGTAGAAAACAATGGGGATGGCAGCTCAGAAGAAGCTCTACCAGCATTGGGCTTCAACGCAAGTTCTCTTGAACCTGAACCATACAACCGCTAGCCCTAGTTATATATCTTCCTTTATTGTTCGCAATTAGATGGACACAATTATAAGTGCCGTCCATGCCAGCCCCGTCGCCGCCACTGGGCTGTCACGGTATCGATGGTGCATGCGTCACCCGACCTTGGAGTGTTAAAAGGACTGCAGGGACGCGATATGCCCCGTGCCTTAGGCTGCGAAAACGACGAAGCCATGCTGACGTCCCCTCACGCTCCGCTCGATCGTCGCTTAGGCAGAGCCAAAACAGTGTCCTGCCTTTCCCTGCTGGCATGAGCATTCTGCGCACAAACACTACAGCATTCCTGCTGGTCTGAGTGGTCTGAGCAGGACAAGCTACAAACGCTGAAGGTATTAAAGCTTTTTTTTTTTTGCGAATCCGCCTGCGCCTCTTCTGCTGACCGTGGCTGCCGCCTGCTGCTGCGGTCTCGCCGAATAGGTCACACTCGGCTGCAGGTAACGGTGACAGGTAGCAGTGCTAGTTGGAGTGCTGAAGCCGGCCTGCGCATGCTATCGTTTGCCACTGGTCGAGAAGGTGATAAGCTCGCGATGCGGAGATTCGAGATCAGATGGGAGAGAGGGCAACGAAGGGGATGGCCTGACGTTGCACCTGCGTTGTGCCGCCTGACAACCGCGTGGACGGTTACATGTGCGCCTCGAAGGGAAGGTCGGGTACCCCAAACAAATAGTTCAAAAAGCCAGCTTGCCTTTTTGAACCCATAAAACGCTGGTTGCGTTTTATGGGTTGCTCGAATTGATGTCAAATTTCTCAGGGAGGTTCCTGTAAACACAGTAAATTAATGGCTTTAAAAATGACATAAATTTTGGTCTGGGTGAGAATCGAACCCGGACCTCCGGGGTGGACGAGCACGCTTCCCCGATGCCACATCGACTCCATGGTTCTGGCTGACTATAGGTATGGCTGGTGCGTGTGTTATTGCGCACGTCAAGTCACAGAATTGAAATGAATTAAATTCTGGAGTTTCACGTGCCAAAACAACAATTTGATTATGAGGCAGGCTGTACTGGGGTACTCCGGATTGATTTTGACTACCAGGGGATTTTTAGCGGGACACGGCCGTTTTTGCATTTCGCCCCCATTGAAATGCGGCCGCTGCGGCCAGGAGTTGATCCGGCGACCTTGCGCTTACCAGCGCAATACCATAGCAGCTAAGCCACTATGGCGGGATGTCGCAGCCATCTGGCTGACTAAAGATGCGGCCTAGTGCATGCGTCACTGGGCATGTGAGTGCGCAGCCAATGGGGAGGAGGTGGCGGCACATCATGAGTGTACAGCAAGAGCGCGTTCATGGCATTCCGAGGTATGCAAATGGTATAATGTTTTCGAATTGACACACGTAAACAATCTCAAGTGTCTCGTCGATTTTTTTCCTAGTTAAAGCCAAGGTTACACTCGAGCTCTTCCAAGGTCACAGAGTTTGTCGCCGATGCACGCGCACCTCTATGCACCAGTTTGCACGCCAGTACTGGCTTGGCGCGCCGTTGCTCCACTACAGGTACGTGTGCGCGCTCCATAAACAAAGCTGGAGCGGTTGCGCTAGGTGCGCTATGTTGCGCGTAGGCCTCTACTTACAGATACAATGGAACTCCAACAGTATCAAGCGGGAGAGGAGGGTTCAAAGGCTCTGCAGATACTACAAGAGGTATCCAACACGTACCAAAGAGACGAAGCAGCAGGCGAAGCGATGGGCCGGCAACATGCGCATGACCGTGGAGCACGAGTAAGAAGAGAGGCGACACGTGCCTGAAGAACAGCGGCACACCAAGCGAACGGCCGCTGAACAGGCTGCCAAGACAAAGCGGTGCGGATTGGAGGACAGGCTGTTGAGGGACGCAATTGCGTACTTTCAAAGTCACGTTGTCAAATACAAGTTTTGTGCGGCGTATACAGTGTTAGACGGTCTCTGGTTCTGATCATACATTGTCTCGCTTTCGCAGCCCGCATATGTGGCGGTCCTCGGGCGACCGGTTGCCTGGGACGTGAGTTCCATCGGGCTTTGCGCCATATGCCGGCGCAAATGCTCCGCATTGACTTAGATAATCGCCGAGGATGGTTTCTGCTGTATTTTTTCCTTTGTTCTTTAGTGCAGTACGCGTAAATCGTTATACCCAGTGGTCTTACCAGTCATCAACACACTGCGCAAAGAATGCGTTGCATCCTTTCCTTTGGCACGCAGAGCAGCGTGTCGACCCAATAGCCTGGTAGACGTTTTCGTACACATTAAATCAGGATAGCGATTCGGTCGTGTTGATTGAAGTTCATGGCGTAAAATCAGCGCAGAGCACGGAAGTGCATGAAAAGAATAACTTTACCGGTTGCAGGAAAGAAAACAAATACAAACACAGGCGCTGTCTAAAAATTACATTTAATTGGTCTATAAAATTCTGTTTCCAGTCATCCAGTAATTGCTTGTGCTTTTAGTTCTTTTCTATGCCGAACCACCTAATATTTTTCACGGATTTCAGTGATCTGCTCTCAAGTTGCACTTTACAAACAAATGTGCACTCAGCATAGTTCAAATTCCTTGTCTCAATTGTATCCCTCGTTATTTATTTTATACAACCCTCTCACTTCGTATGTGCATTTACAAACCAGAGCACAACTGCTCAAGTTGAGGGTTGCTTCCGTGAACGTACACGAACGTTTATACAGACAAGGACGTGTGGCAATTCCATTGTGTACGTCTTGTGGCTGCTACGAGACACTTCAACACCTTATATTTGAATGCCCCGCTTTCAGTGCGCAGCGCATCTCGCTAGTGAGAAACTATCATCTCCTTGGCCTGCGGTGTGCGACCCTCGAGGAATGTTTATACCCAAGTGGTTGTGCATCTAAACGTGATCAGGCCCAACGCGCACTACTAACCTTTCTAGAGTTAACTAACTTAGGTTCACGTTTGTAGCGTCAACATTCAACATTCGGTAGTAGCGTGACCTCCAGTGACCAGCCCTATTGTGTGTGATCTGTACTGTGTTCTAACGCTTCTTCCTTCGAAGATGGGAGGTGGTGGGTTCAAACACCTTGTAGTGTATATTGTGAACCGACTACTGGTGAAACCGTAATTGCGTGCAGCTGTACTTGGCGTCTCATCTCGGAGCGCACAATTAGCCGCATAGCGAACTAGCCGTGAATGTGATTGATAATTGTGGAGGCCGTTCGACGCGGCGTCACTTTAATTCCGGCTGCAGTGTCGAAACTCGGTGGAGCAACTTGCTTAGTGTACTGTGTTCTACTTTAGTCTTCAGATTTGTCCTGTTGCCCTTCCTTTCCTCTCTCCTCCCTTCCTTCCTATCTTCCATTTCTATGTTGCTGTCACCTCCCTTCAGAAGAGTAGGCAGGCGTTGTGCCCCTTCCGGTGGAAGTTGCCAGTCTGCTCGTCGCTTCTCCTTTCCTGTTAACTGTGTATATGTGTATATGCTTTCAAAACAAATAATAATAATAAACTCTGTTCCTAGCATACATCTCTGTTTATCTTCACTCTTTCACGCTTTCCTGGTGAGAATGCAGATGAGGGCCATGCCTCGTTACACACTGCTGCCTGATTCGATTAAAATTCTGCGTTCAATGCACACAGAGGTTTGAGCTTCCCAAACACAAGACCTTTTCATCGCCACCTTTTAATTAAATTGCATGAAGCTGCCTCGCTCACCGGGTTTCGGAGCGAGGCATATTCGAAGCGAGTGAAGCAAAGCGGCCGACGCTAAGCCGAAGCTGTTCTATGCATTCGCTCGATCCTTTGTAAACTTCATTCACCTTTCCTCATTTTTTTAACCTCTGCTCTACCCTGTCCCATATATTTGCTACGTTGCGCTATCCCTTTCAGCTCAATTATTTCCATGTGCCGACTTCGTTACGTAACTAAAGAAAAAAAATTAGGCAGCGAGGTTTAAGTATTTACCTATTTGCTGTTTGCGTCGCTGCTTCCTGGCACACGAGAACGAATTATACCGGTCACACTCTGCAATTCTCGAAGCATTACCTCATGAACCTGGTTCGAGCATTGCTCAATACACTATTGCTTTTCGAATTCTCTCCGAGTGAAAACGAATGCTCCTGAATACTACAACGAGTACTCTATATTGCGTAACTTGTTCTTTGATTCGTAATTAAAAAAAAGAAGTAAAACAGAGGAGGGCAAAATATCGACAAACAATTGCAGATATTTTTATGATGTGCTAGACAGGATTTCTAGAATCGCCCTAGAAAAGAGTACATCTAAACCATTATCTAAATTCATGTGCTCTCGAAAAGTGTTTACATGGGCTGCTTTGTTGCCGCCGTGTATCGGCTTTGATCTAGGTTTATTTGGCATTAGACATGCAGTTACCCTGTACGCGCAATCTTTACAATTGCGTTTGGAAAACGACAAACTTGCTCACACTGGGCATGTAACGCATAGACTGTCATGTTGGACATGTTTAGCAAATGCAGTCTGCACTTGAATCTTTTAAACACAGCATTATCACACGAACGTAGCACGGCAACAAAGCGAGCTCTACACCGCACACAAAGTTGTATTACAAACGCTTTCGACCTTATTAGATTTCGTTGGAAATTCCAACGAACCGAGAGGGAATTTTGTTCGTGTCTGCATGCGTCTATCTGTTGTTATGATCGACCAAAGTTTTCCAAGAAGCCATCGACTACCACATCTGGCGACGGAGGGATGCCCCACCAGCAACACGCAGCTGTCACGGTTGATTTTCACGCCTCATCATTCACTTCTCTTGAAGACAGCAACGTCGTCCTCCTGACCGTCACGAAAGGGCCACTTACCGGTGAAAGGGCCCTCGTCGAGAATCTCTGGGGAAAGCTTCGACGGAAGGCGGTTGCCTCCTATTGTGACACGTTGGAGACAGGTGCACCACGTACACGAGGAGCTCGTTGAAGACGTGAGCGCCTCGAGCAGCACGCTGACGACCAGTGGGGGGCGATAGAGGATGTGAACAATTCGGTGTTTGTGACTGGCCGCTGGATTCGCTCAACGAGAGCAAGAAAGGTTTTTTAACACCATCCTGGCCCCCTTGTTAAAACCAGAACCCCTCGAGACTCGGATAAGAGTCACAACCATGTACCAATGAAGTGAATACATTCTTTTCTATGTTTTTTTTTTTTTCATCATAGCGATGCCCGGCTTCGTCGTCGTTTCCTGATTCTTGCGGTGAAGACCCACCTCACCCGTTCGAGATCATGTCACAGTTCTTTTTGCGCTCGCTTCTTTGCATCGCACAGTACGTGCCTGCCGTGCCTTGGCTCGAATCTCCTTCGTTGAGGCACTGCTCATTTAGTTACCGATTCTGATCACGTCTTTGCATCGATCATCCCGGAGTTACTGCGTGTTACGCGGACCGTGCGTGACTTTCCATTCTCCCTAGCCTGAGTGGTACGTGTTTCTCGCACGCCAACTAAGGTTTCGCGAGCTGCACGGGACCTGATATGTTTCGTTTGGTGTAGTTAGCGACCGTGGCCATTAGTCACCTGCACCCAATTTGACTACCGAGACGACTCCCTTGTTGTCGACGGACGCGCTTCGTACCTTGCTTCAGCATGAAAACAGGGAGAAAGTTACAGCAATTATTCCAAAATCCTTGGTTCATAATGGCAAGCGAGGTTCTCATGAGACGTCTTGTAGTGAGGTGAGATATTTATTGGTCACACAGCAGTCAACTGCATTGATACCTTCGAGTGGGCTGGTTGACGTAAGATAACACGAATTAATTGGCTATGGCACGACAGTATAGCAATTGCGTTGAAGACCTGAATGGTATGGCGCAGCTATCGACACTAATGCCAGTTTCTATATTCCCTCAGTGGTACAGAACGAATCTCTAGGCAGGACAGCTGACACTTATTGTACGAATAGAAGACAGTGAAACAAAAAGAAACAAGCACGAACTCGTTAGAACTTGTTACAATGCTTATAGTTTCACACACTTCCATCAAATTAGAAGGATGGTACAATGTGCTACCATATGAGCATAAAAGCAACAACAGGACACAACTTTACATATGTTAAGCAAACGCTAGGTGAAACAAAATTTTCACGTTGTCATTTTGAAGCGTCTAAGTGTCTTTCAAATATGTTTAAGAAATGACTCTAAATTAATGATGAATAGATGCAAGCAAGTCATCCCATTTCCTAATTGCTAGAGCGTAAAGGAAGATACTTAAATAGACATTGTTAAAACGATAATATTGTAGTGTTTGAGAATCTTTCAACCGCGTTTGTCATCTCTTTGGTTTTGCTATAGTATATAGCAGGGTGTTTCTGTATTCAACATGTTACGTATTACTTGGTAAATCACTTTCTAGAGCGCTAGTTTAGCCCGACTTTCGGGAGTATTCCGGTTCTGTTTGTTATTCCTGGTGATGAGTCAGTTAATGCACATTGCAATGAAACTTTAACGCTCTTCATTTCTTTGAACCCTCTCTAACTTTCATTCTTTTTCTACTCCTTTCTCTCTTTCTCTATTGCTTCCCTAAGAAAGGGAGGAGGTTAGGGAGAAAAGCCACAGGAGCCGCTTGAAGGAACCCTAACCACTGACAATATGGAGTTGACAACAATGCACCGAGTCAGACTCTTACTACAGACAAACTTCACCACTAAGGTGTCACATTATCAGAAGTTGGTTATTAATATCTTATAAATGAGAACCACGAGACATAGCCGAATTCAAGAATGGGTCTGCCTAATGTGGCATAGCGAGCTATTTAATCTCGGCTGCAGCCTGCGGAGGCGATCTCAAAAAAAAGAAGAGCCGTTGTGATACGTTAGAATGTCACAAATCTCTCTCTCTCTCTCTCTCTCTCTCTATATATATATATATATATATATATATATATATATATATATATATATATATATATATATATATATATATATATATATATGTCCCTCTTGAGCTCGAAATACGAAGCCGTTCATAATAATAGGTGAAAGACGCCGTAGCACAGATGAAGATTGAAATTCATTGCATTTAGGAAGTTTGGGGATATATATATATATATATATATATATATATATATATATATATATATATATATATATATATATATATATATATATATATATATATATATCCCCAAACTTCCTAAATGCAGTTAATTTCAATCTTCATCTGTGCTACGGCGTCTTTCACCTATTATTATGAACGGCTTCGTATTTCGAGCTCAAGAGGGCGCTTCATTAGTTGGGGACGCTTGAAATGCTATAGTTGACAGCATGCATAAGATAACGAATTCTGTATACGACGTGAACAGATGTCAAGTGATCGTCGTGCTCAGCCAAAGTAGATCCTTGTTAGCATGCTGCATTTATTGCGGCAGAAGTGTCAAGTGCTTCTTACCTATGAAATGTATTAGAGATGTGATCTGAAATCGTGGCTGCGCTTCCAGTAAGTATCAATCGTTCAGAAGCTGTACGATATCAATATGTACTATATTTTAACGCATTATCATTGGGAGTATCAAAGTGGACAAGTATTCAATGTCGATTTAGCGGTAAATGCGACAGAGAGAAATGCGTTAGCATAACGGCTCACCTCTTTGAAGTCCCCTATCTATTATTCAAATTGCGTGCACTACATTGCGAAGTGTGGTTCAGGAGCTCACTCGACACATGTCCTGCCTTGGAAGACGACCCTCTGTTGCACTATATATATATATCGTTTTTTGATGCTTCATGTACATATGGTCACAGTCTTGTAGTCACCGAATTTCTTGTATACAAAGCGGATGAGACGTAATTGCGCTGTTATAGGAATCCTATACAGCCGATTGTAATATATATCCTCTTGTCATTCCAATATTTGGATAGAAAGCATTTATGACATTGCTCACTGCAGCGAACAAAAGTCATTTATGATTACATACGTGTTTTATAGGTTCATAAAAATGGCCATGAAATTGAGAAAGATCCAACTGAAAACCATCAAAGTTTATTTAACAAAACATCGGCCACTGTTTGTTTGCTTGTTTTAAAGGAAACTAGCGTGCAACGCTAATCCCATTTGGAATACTTTGAATCGCAGTCAAGAGACCTCTGTAACTTTTTTTGCTTTTTGTGAATGTAGAAATCTCAAATGTAAAGAAAAAGTGAAAATAAAGAAAAGAAGACACACCTTTAACTACTACTGTTCGTGATTAAAAGTAAATAAATAAATGCCCCGTTTTAATTAAGCTATGCGTATCTTCCACCCAACTCGCCTTTAGACAACGCGTACCCGGGCCTTCTGAACGTGCGTCAGGCAACGAGGGCCACCCGTTCAGTAGGAAACAGAGACACTGGCTTAACCAAACAGCCGCGAGCAGGAGAACGAACCGCGTCAAACTTGGAAGTGCCCCGATGTGAGCCAAGAGCCGCGAGTTGCGCGGTGTGGCTCCGGGAGATAACGCCAAAGGGAAACAGGGCCGACGGCAGTGGCATCGCCGTGATAGCGAGAAAATAAAAATGGAGGGGGAGAGAGGGGGAAGAGGAAGAGTACCTCACCCAGGTGCCTTGCGATTGCCTCTTATTAAGTCGGCGATAGAGAGGCAGGCGCTAATGAAAGGAAAGGGAACGAGAATGATGAGGCACGAGGGAGGTATAAGGGGGAGCTTAGAGATAAGGTGAAGCAAACAAATGTGGGCGGCTGGGGAGGAAAACGAAAACAGCGGCAGTAAGAAGTGAAGCATAACAAAACACACAAGAAAAACAATGAGGATGCAGGCTGGTGCCCTAATGGTTGCACAGAGGCTACAGCCGCAGTGGTAAACGAGTGGAGCGCAGCCGCCTTTGATTGCGTTTGCGGCATCGGGACTCGCTCGACGAAAAGCAGCACCGCCACCGGCACGTCACTTGTGGGCGCGTTGAGGAACGTCGGAACAGCGCCGCGCCTGAAGACGCGTCGAGGCATCGGCTCGAAATAAGGAGCCGAAGGAGGCGAATAAGGAGCCTGACCGCACATACTCTTCTACAAACCAGCAGACACATTTCAGAAACTCGAGCAGGGAAGGTCGGCCTATAGCGTCCAGCTGCCGTCACGTAGGAAGCGCTCGCGCGGCGCGGCACTGTAATCTCCTACTGATGCCACGAGCGAGGAGGCACCACTAAAAAAATATCGTGTTAACGGTGGATAAGCAGGGATCGTCAAAAGGAAAGTGAGAAAAACAGAGACAGCGAATTGGATGCAAAAAAATATGGAAACAAAAAAGACTGTAGATATTTACAAGAATGGTAATAAAGAAATTAGAAGGGAAAATCTGTAGGATAACACAAAGGGCAGTGCCTTGCTTTTTGAGGCTCGAGCTGGTTGCATAAGGACAAAAACATACCGAAGCAAATACTAGCGACAAGATTAGGCACGTGTGGGCTGCAGCAAAAGTTCCTGAGACCTGAGTACATCCTAATGAAATGCGAGGGGATTCACCCAGTGAGGCAAGGCGCACCTTGCAGAAGCGCTTGGATTTAAAGTGGACGGAAGCACCAAACACTCAGCAGTCGAGATAAGCAAGAGAAGTTTAGATTATTGGTGAAAAAAAAACGCAGGGAAGAGATTGATACGACCGGACCTCTTACAGTCATAGCTAGCGGTACAGGGTAGGTAGAGAAGTTTTGAGGAAGAGAAACGAGATTAAAGAGATGTATATAAGAGTGCCAGAATGGAAAACATGTACAGCCTACCTGATTAACTCGAGCAGGCTGGGTGACTATTCGCCACCGCTTCGTTTCAAAAGGGATGCCAATAAATCATCATCATGATCAGTGCTAATACGTATGCTATTTGTTTATACATGCCGTATGTGCAAGGTAGAAGCTAGGCTATACAATCACGAAAGTTGCTCACAACGGCTCTTTCATTTCTGACTTAATTATTCCTCAATATCTTGAGAATTACAGCCCGTAAACAAATGTCGCAAAACATAAAATTCACAGTGTATGGCTTTTATCCTAAATCTTCTCAGTCTAAATTATTAAAAGCGCGAAGCAATAACGGTGCTCACACCTAAAAGCGACGTAAATTTACCGAGGCAGCACTTTACGGGCAGCGTATTTGGAACCTGTGCGATGTTGTTCCAGGCCCTACACGGCGTATTAAAGCTATTAAAGGTGCCATAAATCTTGGCCCAGCCAGGCATGTTACAGCCGCGTTAGACGTACCTACCTGTAGTTAGAATACCCTCTGAGGAGTTCAGACGCAACGCTAAACCTTGCTATCGCCTTCGGTGCTTCGCCCTTCAGGCAAATTCTCTCTCTCTCTCTCTCTCTTCTTTCTTTCTTTCTTTCTTTCTTTCTTTCTTTCTTGCGCCTTCGTCGAATGATTCGAGATGTGCTGATATGCACTGTTCCATATAGTAATTTATCATACTTTTTCTCAACAGCACCTGCAGCGCGGGTTCAATGTGGGAAATATACAGTGTATTTCGTTTTTTACTTCCAACAGATAAAAAAAAAGAAAAGGCTACAGACTTTATTAGAATTACGCCACTACAGATCATTTAATATTCGCCCAGATGGGTGTTGCTTGCGAAAAAATTAAACCAATTTTGTCCCTAGTTAATCTAAATACATTACAATACATTCAGAGTTGTAAATTTTACGGCGCATCCTTGTTGTAGCAATCTCCATAGAAGTCAACTTATAAATGTCTTCATTTCAATATGGCCATGCAGACCGAAATATTTGGCGTCAAATTATTCTATGAGGGCAGCTATATGTTCTTGGCGGTAGGTCATCTTCTAATTTATTGCTGGAGCGGAGGCACATTTACACGGGCGCGGAATGCGCACGAGACGGCACAGCAAACTGCACGGTCTGTACGACCCTTTCAAAATAGCGATGTAGACCGAAGTAACTGGCACGAAATTATACGTTCAATTTCCTTGATTACGCATGCAGCACAGCGAAGCACGACTTTCCGTCCAGGTCTTTAAGACGTAAATGTGTGGCACAAAATGAAGTTGCCGTCGCACTACCTCTTCCCACTAGTGAATTCCCGTTGGCGGTTTGCTGGACTCTGACTGTATGCATAGTTGCTACTGCCTCAGTGGCGAGACAGACCGATTTAAATCGATCGGTATGGCGAAAAAGGAGGAGCTTTAAGGCAGTGGCATCTGTACCCACTAACCGGGGTTGGCCAAAATTTGGGCGGATTTCAGAAAGATTTAGAGGTATTAGATTTAATATATGTAATTAAGATAAATAAGTGACAGCGAGTAGAATGTAAACAATACTGTGCCTGAAGTAGTGCACTTCATTTACGTTGTATCACTCCCATAACATAAACGTTACATGCCAATTCACGACCCCTTCAGTCTTTCCCAAGCATTACATGAGGCCTTCGCCGACTTCTGTTTAATCTTGAACACCCCCTCCGCAACCCCCCCCCCTCCCAAACACACAATTCCGCAAAGATTACCGTTTTTCTTCTTGAGGCACTCTCATGCATAATAGAGAGAAGCAATGGCAGCTTTGTTGGACCAAAATGAGCGACCAACCAAGAAATGAAAAATTTAAGCGCAGAAAAAGAACACGAATAAGGAAAAAAAATGAGTCCGAGGCTCGATTTCTTGGATAGCTCTGCTTTATGCTAGAATGCTTACACATAAAGCACGGTGTTGCTCACAGCCCATGCATCAGCCTCAAAGGTTGGATGTTTGAGGGTCATCCGTAAGGCAGTAAGATGCGGCGCGTTGTCAATTCCTACTGACTGCTAGTATATATCTCTATTCATTCAAAGCATCAAGGACTAGTACAGATGCTCTGTTTCTTGGGTGAGAGTTGCGAGTTTGCTTAGACGGGCGTTAATTAAATGGTGGTGGTGGTGGTGGTGGTGGTGATGTTGAAGCAGGCGGGGTTAGCCTGGCATACATAGCCGGCAATTGTTCCGCCTGATTCTCCTTCAAGTTGAGATCAGGGATGTGTCACCAGGTGTCGATGAGCCCCGTGTCTCGCAGGAAGGCTATCAGCAGGCGTTGCGCTCTCTTCCTGAATGCCGCGGGCCCTCCGGGGAAAACAACGTCTTCAAAGGTCCTGTGCGTGAGACCGCTTTTTTGCAGGTTGTCGACCAACGCTTTTCTTTCTGTGTCAAACTGTGGGCATAGCCAAATGAAATGTTCGATGTCACCAATGTCACCACAGAAAACACAGAGTGGGGAAGCGCGAAGCCCAGTCTTGAATAACCAAGCTGGGGTGTATGCGGAGTCGGTCCTGATGCGGTATAAAAGCGTCGCTTGTTCGCGTGTAAATCCATGAGTCACACAGGATTCGTGTGGATTCTTGTGCATCTGTCGAAAGTGAAGGCGGATTGCATCCTTAGGGTTTTGAAAAGCTTTTGGAGCTTTCACTTTTGGGACACATGTCAGCGCTAGGCGTGCAAGGGCGTCAGCTTCCTCGTTGCCATCAATTCCTACGTGTGATGGAAGCCACTGAAACCTTATGTTAAATCCTTTGCTCGTGAGGTCGTCAATCAGTGCCAGAGACTGCCTTGTAAATTTCTCTAGAGGTAGGCCCCGATGTAATCTTTGTAATGCTGACTTGGAATCCGTCAGCACCACGACATCTCGTGCAGAAAAGGCACGTAGTTTCCGCAAAGCCGCGGTGATTGCGGCGCTTTCTACTGTTGTAGAGGAAACTACGCGATCCAGTCGGCCAGACCATGACACATCAAGGGATGGTATGCAGAATGCCGCTGCACAGCTATCTGTTTGTGCACACACCGAACCGTCTGTGTACACTTGTAGATGGCTTTGAAACAAAGTGCTCAAGTGGTCCAACACAATAAACTTGGCTTCGGCAGTTGAAATGGTGCGTTTCGTCGGTAGGTGGGGTACATTGAGGCTGCACGTAACGTCCGGAAAAGACCATGGCGGGCCAAGGCGACTTCGTTTAGGCCATTCCAATCCTAAAAATCGGAAGGTGTTCAGCGCCGCATGGAAATGTGAGCGAGTTCTTGATCTTAGCCGCCGGAGAAGCGCCGTGCCTGCGCGTGACTCTCCCAGCCTTAATAGCTGCGTCAGCAAGGCCTGAGATGCCAAGAGGCGGAGTGGAAGAGACTCTGCCTCATTAGTGGCTTTCTTGTTTGAAGCCGCCGTTGGAACTCCCATCGCCAAGCGAAGGCCCTTTCTGTGCACTGCCTCCAAGCGCTCGAATTGACTCGATGATGGTGATATCAGAGGGAGCTGATAGAGAATGCGGCTTGTTATCAGTGCAGCGTTCAGTTTAAGCATGGATGTAGGATTGTTTCCCCAACGTACACCTGCCAATCGACGAAGTGCGTTGATTCTTTGCACCGATGCAGCCACAACACTTTCGACCGCACCACGCCATAGTAGCTTGTTGTCGATGGTGACGCCCAGGAATCGAACATGAGTTGCACGAAGAATTGAATGCCCTCTGATATTCAGCGTCAGACGTGTTGACTTGCGTCTCAGTCCCGGGAAAAGCATGAAGGCTGATTTTTCTGCTGATAAGGATAGGCCAAGCGTCGATAAGTGGCGATCGATAGTGGAGATTGCGGCCTGGGCTATCCGGGCCAAACGTTTGTGTTGGTACCCCGAGATCCAAATGCAGATGTCATC
The DNA here is from genome assembly GCF_050947875.1 of Dermacentor variabilis. NCBI lineage: Eukaryota > Metazoa > Arthropoda > Arachnida > Ixodida > Ixodidae > Dermacentor > Dermacentor variabilis. Next base: position 27,742,411 of record NC_134571.1, read on the forward strand.
TGCGTAGATGGACATTTTAACTGCCGTCCGACCTACTTTCAGGGCGTCTGGAAGGCTGGCCATGGCAACGTTAAAAAGCAAGGGGGATAGGACACTTCCTTGTGGGACGCCGAGGGAAATGCGTCGCTTGACACTCATTATACTTCCCAGCTTAACTTGTACACATCGATCATTGAGAAATTCATGGACGAATCGAAGAGCACTTCCCGAGACGCCCATGGCTCGGAGGCCGTTGATGATGCCTGTATGAAGCACACAGTCGTATGCCTTGGCAACGTCCATAAAGATGGCGAGTGTGGAAAGGCCGTCTACGCGATGGTGCTCGATATGGCTCAGTAGATCCAAGACACTGTCCTGGGCACTCAACCGTGGACGAAATCCGGTCATACATGATGGCAGTCTATTTCCTTGCTCAAGATACCATGTTAACCTCGTACATATTAGTCTTTCCATCAACTTTGATACGCATGATGTTAGTGACACTGGCCGATATGAGGTGAGGTTTGCAGGATCCTTTCCGGACTTGAGCACTGGCACCACCCATGCTGTCTTCCACGCTTCTGGGATCTCTCCTGTGCTCCAGACGTGATTAAATATGTCCAGAAGTGCTCGTTTTCGTTCATATGGCAGATTTGTCAGCATCTGATTACTGATCGAATCGGGACCCACAGCACAGCGTCTTCTTAATTTGCTAAGCGCCAAATCCAACTCACGAAAGGTGAACGGCGTATCCATGGTATCCATGGTATCCATGGTATCCATGGTAGACAACAGAGGGTTCGATACTCCTGCTGATCTGCCAGATGTGTATACGTCTGCAAAATCTTCTGCAAGGGTTTGCAAATCTTTTCCTTGCTTTAAAGCAAGTGCTTCGAATGGCCTGTGTAGGCGAATCTTTCCGGATAGGCTATTCATTACTCCCCATATCCTTGTCATGGGAGTAAACGCCGATAAACTCTCACAGAAAGCAGCCCATTGAACTCGTCTTAATCTTTTTGTGTTACGAAGGATGACAGCGTTTATCCTGTTGTATTCAGTTTTCGCAGAGGGATTTCCCGTTTTTCTCATTAGTTTTCGCTCCGCTCTCCTACGCGCTGCGCAGAGGTTCTTCAGTTTCAAATCAGGAGTAGGGAAATGATCTGGTAGTTTCAACATTGAGGTAGCCACTCTTTTGCTCCGCAGCATATCTGCGAACAGCTCACCAGGGGATTCGTCCAACGCTTCTCTGTATGTGTCCCAGCGGGTCACAGCACAGAATTGTCGCCCAGCAGTGTGAAATCCGGTGATGTTGGTGAAGATGGGAAAGTGGTCACTGCCCATCCTGTCTGGGGCCGTTGTTGACGATACGACAAGGTCTATAGAATGGATCACGAGGTCTATGGCACTCCATGAATCTGGTGGTCTGAAGAAAGTCGGTTTGCCATCGTTCGCGATACACAAGTCAGCAGCTTCCGCGGCTGTGACTAGTTCCTTGCCTCGGGAATCTGCAGCTCAGTGAGCGTGTGTATTTGCTCCAACGTTAGGCACAGTTTTACAAAGGCAGTATCGCATCTGTCTTCATTACTTATCATGCCTCTCGTAACTTAACTCAAAATTCAGCGCCAACTTTATTGGAAATCTCTCTCCCGCCCTGTATGTCTCTATCAGGTTGCGTCCATGTGCGTGCGTCTGTGCGTGCGTGCGTGGGCTCAACTTCAGCGTAAGAGCAAGGTATCATCACCTCCTAAGAAGAGCGGAGGCTCCCAAGCGAGCTGATCAGCAATTTTGTCAGAGCAGTGCTCAATAACCACAGCCCTGACAAAATTGCTGATCAGCTCGCTAGCGTAGCCTCGTGTATAGAAGCAGTAGCAATGACTTGTTGGTACCTCTCTCCAACATAACATTGTTTCGCTTTTCTTGTTTTATAGCATTGTTTCTCTTTTTCAGTAGCACTGTTTCTTCTAATGTCTTAAGGGTAGATACAGCGAGAAAGAGAGGAGCAATGAAAGGTCAGCAGGTTAATCAGACACATATTCGGTTGCTTTGCAGCACTGCACTGGGGAGTGAAAATAACTGACAAATTTATTGCAAGTGCATCGTTGTTAGCTCGCTTCTTTTTTCTTATGCGAGTCAAACCAGTACGACAGCCTTACCTACGATGAATTAAATGGAAGTATGTTGTTTTACGTGCGAAAGCACGATATGATCATGAGGCACGCCGTAGCGAGGGACTCCGAATAAGTTCAGAGCCATTCCACACGGTGAAGGTGGATGACCAGAGGAGATGTATGTATGGTGATAAATATGTTAATAATAGATATTTTGATTGAAAGTAAAAGACACATACCACAATGAATTTATTTTTCTCACATATTCTTGTCGTTTTATTAAATTGCATAGTCAATGCTTTATGTCTAATTTAACCTTTTGTTTGATTTGTTGAATTTATCATTTCATTAGCAATGTGACTATCGCTTTGTGATCGCCATGATATACGGCCAGTAGCTCTGTGGCGACACTGAAAAGGTTCTTGGTCAATGTGACGTCTACACAGGACCGCATACGCGTCGTGGGCGCACTGATGTGTGCGTAACATTGAATACCGAACCTTTACAAGAGAAACGCCACGAACTACTTTCCCGAGACACGTCTGTGGGGAAATGACTCACAATTACGATGGGAGTGGAGTCGCTAGGGGTGATCCGACCAAAGGTGCGTACGCTTGGCGTTTGCTGCACGATCTTCGTCCGTATTACGTGCCGCGCGCCGCCGCAGCGCAGTTTCCCGCTTGCGTTCACGATGGCGTTCTTCGTAGGCGCGCTATTCCAAGGTAAATATACCTGGTAGCGAAGCTTCCATAGGAGCCCATACGTTCAAAACATGGCGGTTCATCGGCGGTTCATGGGGCTTAGCGCCATCTGTATGTGGTGGGAACACTTCCGGCGGAAGAAAAAATAATGTGACGCCATGTCCGTTAAAAACATCAGTGACGTCATTTTGTTTTCGAAGGCGCGAAATTTGTTTTGTTGGCCTGTTATTGGAGCTATATATTCAGATGCCCCGCCACTCGACTTGATGGGCGTTTCGAGCTTTCAGCGCGGAAAGCGATGTAGGAAAAGCCAGCCGTACGGTTGTCGAAATAGCACCCGTGCACAGAACATACTCTCTTTGGAGGCCGACGAAAGCTTCAGGTGTGGAGTGCTCATCCTATCGTCGGACGCCAAGCTCGTCGGCGGCGCAGTCGCACGTAAACAACTACACAATTATCTGGCGGTCGTAACTCACTACTTTTGACTGAACAGATTAAGAAGCGATGAAGCTACCCGCGTCACCAAATTCAGACAATTTTCGACAAGCAAGAAAGCACAAACTGTGAGGGGGGCGTATTTCAACAGGTGAACTTTACGAGTGCGCCTTTCTGCCCATTTCAAGACATGCATTGCATTGCGAGTGATAGTAGCGTCAACGCCCCCTGTACGATGGGCGCTGAGAAGAAATGCATTTATTAATAATAATAAAATTAAACTTGTATTTTCTTAACTCATCACGAATATATAAAATTAACTAGGAATTTCATTTTCGTTGAATGAATCTAACTGTGTCTCGTTTGAATTAAAAAACGCGTTTTTATTTCCCAATGTTTGTTCCCTCCAAACATAGTCGCGCTTCAATCGCTTCTCCCATAACCCCCCATGCTGATGTCGGTAACAATCTGTACTGAACCGCTTTTCGCCCGAAGCTTCGCGACCTATTTGAATCGACCTTGGCTATTCTTTCGCAGTGCTCACCGCACGCGGCCTACCCGTTGTACGGGCGGAAGTGAACTGAGATAAGGCTATGTGGGTTGCCTATACAGCCCGTGACGTCAAACCGCAATCCATACTAAACAGTGTCTATTCTGGTTTAACCTTCTTTATTACGGTATTTTTTTTATCAGTATACGTATTGACACTTCTCGCGATTAAACGCAGCTGGGGCATACACGGCGATACGCTTTTGCTTTATGCTTTAGCTCTTTTAGCTCTGTGGTGGCCGCCATCTTTTTTGTCTCCGCGCACAAACCGCCATAACCTAGCGTATAACAGCTGCGCTGTAACAATTCGGACCACCAGGCGTTCTTCAACATGCACCTAAATACACCTAAGTACACGGGTGTTCTTGCATTTCGTCCCCATCGAAATGCGACAGCCGCAACCGGCATTTGATCCCGCGACCTCGTGCTTAGCAGCCCATCGCCATAGCGACTAAGCGACCACGGCGGCTCCTGCAATGCATAACACTCCTCATATAAATGGGAATCGAACCGAGCGAATGCTGCCTTCTAAACAAAAGCGTATCTGTGCTAGACACGCATGGCAGCGCTAACCCCAATTAATAAATTCAACACAAACTTGCCTTCTTTGAGTCCGCCATTGCGCCATTTACCGGAAGTACCGAGAAACACGCATGCGCATTTGTACGCCTTGTTAAGCACGTCAGTATGAGTTACGACCATGAAGCGTGCTCTCCCTTGTAAATAACAAATCGTTATCGTAATCTCCGTCTGCGTTGTCCCTATCGGTGTCTATATTTAATTACGTTTATTTCTTTCGTATTTTCTTTCTTTGTGCATTTACACAGCTTTTGCAACAGTACTTAGCATCAGCCCCTCCCCCTGAGTAGTAGACGCTGCGTCGCACGCCCACTGTGTCCCATTTTCTTCCCTGGCGATCAAAAAAGAACAAATGCCGTTGTTGAATCAACCACACTTGATCGTTAGACAGGACAAAAGGAACGAATACATGTCCTATCCCTATAGCGATATTTTGTGCGTGTGCGTGTGTGTGTCTCATCTACGCGCGTGCATCACTCGTGACTTCCTTCTTTGCTTTTATCTGCGCGAAGTTACGCACCGTGTCTTTTGCAGTGGTGACAAATTGCAGCATTATTCTTAAGCTTTTCGGGCGAAGCCAACTTGCTCGGTGTTTTCGGACGCTAAGTAAGCACTGCAGGCTCAAGACGAAGTTTTCTAGGGCTTACATTTCTTGCCACTAGATTCATCACACTTTTTTGAAAATATCGACGAAATTATAGCACACATTGATTGTTTCGTGACAGAAAACACGAGCTTCTGTCATTTACTAGAACTATGCATTCATTGAGGTCTCGCTGTTGTGAAAAAGTTCGAGATGTGAAATGCTGGCCTTCGTAATGGGTGGCGCGTATTCCAGTCCTCCAGTGACAACAACGAATAACTGTAACTAACATAACATAATATAATTTGTGTAGTTCCCATCAACTTACATAGCATACAAAATCATCCCGTCTTAGAATTTACTCCAATCTCATCTCATTCTAATCATGGGACTGAATGGACCTTCTTTTTCAGTTCTCCCTCCTCTACGACGTATTCAACGAATCAGGGACTTCACCGGTGTCCTTTACAGCGATCCGAGAGGTTACTGTTTCCAGAAATGGCCTTTCCCCTCCGAATACGCGGGCTTTCAAGAGAAAGCGAAAGCGGACACAGCGCGTTACAAAAATAAAAAAGGCACCGATGCTACGTTTTCAACTATCTGGACCGCCACGCGGTGAATCAAAAGGCAAAAGGTAGCAAACACACGACACCAATGAGGAAAACAGAGTCAAGTCTGCACTTTTGCTTCTTGAGTTCTGCGGGTCACCGATGCGAAGATAAAAGCCCGTTGTGTCGGGAAACCCAAGATTGGCAACCATTCAGGAGAAACAAGAGCATCGACGCTGTCGCCGTCTGTACTCTGCGTGCACCGAAAGAGTGATGCAGCACTGCAGATTCTACGGCAGGCATAAGCTAATCGGGAATTAATACAAAAAGTGGTTCTCGTACCTTAAGTGTCTGCTGATTGGCCAGCGGTGTGCTTGCAAACGGTTCACGATGATCAACAATGCAAGAGTTAAGGGTCATGCAAATTGCAATGTTTTATTGCAGGCGCACTGTATTCTCAACGCTGTTCCAGTTTAGTCGATGCCATTCGCGCATTCTACGGCACTGCACAGATTTAGCGGGACAAAGGAAGAGGCTGCTTTTAGCGCGCTGTCCTTTCATCTCGTCTGCCGACTGCGCATTGTCTGTTATTTTCTGGCGCTCCCGATTACTTTGTCGTTGTACGGACGACGAATTTTGGAGGTTTCTTTGCTACCTGCAAGATTCCGCAATTTATCATCCTCCCGCAAACAATAGCCCTGCCGACAGCAAAATCCAAGAGAAGGGGCCAGTGGTTTGTAAAACAAAAGCGAATTCTGACACAAACTGACACGTCTCCTTTTGAGAAGGACGTACGAAAAAGAGTTATCTCTAGCGCGTAGGCACCGCGAGCATTCTTATGATTCAATTACGTGATGTTGCCTTAAAGTCGCTTGTTGCAATACCTTAAAGCCATGCGTGGAAAGAATCCGTATCTCTTACACACTTAAAACTACATTCATGACTGAGATTCCAACAAGGATACCGTAGTTGGTCTAAATAAATAAAACATGTAGAGAATGAACACCATGTGGTTTATATTTAATACCAGCGCAAACACACACGAGCACGATGAAAACACTGGCCAAGTAGCTCGCTAACTATCCAAGATGATTCCTTACCAATTCAACCATTTCAGGAACGTTAAATTGTCCTGCTTTCATTCGTTTACATGTTATTGCTATGCTGATCTCAGAATATACAGTGTGGTCAAGATTAAAAGGTGTGCGTAAGTGCGAATTTATCCCTCCGCCAGGTCTGCCAAGCTTTCAATGGATGACGTGTGAATGGTGACAGTGATAACTTATTACACACCTGTGCAGTCCATTTACATATATTCAATCGGCACTTGCAGCGCACCGTGCCTACAACTTGATAGTCGCACATTAGAGTCTTCCATTGAACAATGCACCGCACTGTATGAGGCTACCTGGTTTTTGCTTCCTTCAGGAAAAAAAGAAACCATAAACAAACATTTACACATATCTCGCTATATTTATATGATTAAGTGAAGTTTCACTTGCGCGCTTTATGAACGTCCATTTACAGTTAAACTACCATCGTTTTTGTTTTATTCTTTTGGCAGTGAGTAAACCTTGCTTTCAATCGGTAACGACAGCGCTGTTTTGGCTAAGTTCTTTAATACAGTTGTAATTCAGTCATCTGCTTTGACCATTATAGAAAGAAATTATGCTACGAGGCAATGCCGCAAGGCTATTACTCTACCTGAAGGAGAGCTCTGTGACTATGCATAAAACAATCCGAAGATGAAGAAAAGATGATAGTACGGGAAGCAAGTAATTACAAATGCTTGATCTTGCCCTCGTGCTCATGAATACTGCCGACGAACATACGAATGCCATCTCGTTCGAGAAAATGTAATGACGTATGTTTATTCAACAGCAAGAAAAAGTTCGTGTTAGAATTTCCGAAGAAAAAAAATTACAAGGTGTGAAAGCAAAATGATGCTTTCCATCTGGGGCAGCGCATCCGTCCAAGATGCAGCCAATACTATATCCTCCTCCTTCGTACCCTACCATCATCAGTAGGTATGACGATACGCAGCTCGCTCTGATACGACCACAGCATCGTCCAGTTAACAGCCCTTTCAAGTGGCGCTTGAAATCACCGACACGGCTTGCCTCTCACAAAATGTGCACGGGCTCAACACGTGAGCGATCAGCACTCCTTTGGGGACAGTGTTGACGGTACGGTACCTGTATTTCCCGAGCGTGAAAGAAGCCCGCGATTACACGTAAAGTGCCTCGAGCGGCCAGCCCCGGACACGTACCGCTGCAGGAGACGTACGACTCAGGTCGTGGGAGGTGTAAAGATGTTGTTTTTCATGCGATGACAAAAATTGGCACTCGTGACAGAGGCATGCACCCCAGTATTAACTAAAGAGCTGAGAGGGACCCCATCGACCTGGCCTTCAAGAGTGTTCCGGTCGGCTCCTGAGGGCAGCATATGACTTTTGGTCAAGGTCAGCAGTGCACCGTTTCCTCCGAGGCTGTGCAGTCTAATTTACCGGCGAAAAGCTACGGCTAGAGGACATTCCAGGCGTATTTCCGACGCTGTCATCACCGTGATGTTCCGTATAGGGTCGAAGTTCGGTAACATCGTCGCCGCGCACCATATTCCGTATAAGCGAGGGAAAGCGTGCGAGGGCGAGCCAACATTGGTGCCTCAATAATGCGCGCGCAAAGGAGGAAAGCGGTGAGATAGAGCGCTTCCAAGGCACCGGGAGGCGAGGGGTGGGGGGGGGGGGGTCATTTTACTCTGGCGGCGGTTGTGTATGGCGCAGCCAAGTGGACCGTTTCTTGAAAGCGATCTGCGATGGGGACAGAGTGCGCCGAGTGCTGATAGCCTCGTGTGGGCTGTGTTCTCGCCGCTTATTTCGCCTTGAAGCAAAAGGCAGCACGAAGGTCAAATCGCTCACTGCTGCTGCCGCGCTTCCTCACTCCAGCGTTTTGACAACGAGTTTCCGCGCTCATCGAGTGAGATGTGTTCGTGTTCGCTTGTGCGCGCGTGACACCATGCTTCTTAATTTAGTTAGTAAGCGAATGTTTACAAGTTCACTTGGCCGATAAAACTAATCTCCTTACTACGTATAGCTATCTACTAATTTGCTACTGTGCAGTGCGGTGACAGTATGCGGCGACAGTGACCGACTGTGATTGTATGTCTATGCTCCTTTCTTTATCTCTACTTTGCTATAACTTTACCTACCCGTCCTCTCACTCCCCAGCGTAGGGTAGCAAACCGGATCTTCCACTCTGGTTAACCTCCCTGCCTTACCCCTTTCCTCTCTCTCTCTCTCTCTCTCTCTCTCTATATATATATATATATATATAGATATATATATATATATATATATATATATATATATATATATATATATATATATATATATATATAATCTGCTATCGCAATCGTTGCTTCCTCTTTCCAGCAAAACTGCGAGTTTCTTTTTTAAATTTGGCATTCAAGCGATCAAACATGTTGTGTAGGACATCCTAGCGTGGTAACAGGTCGTCAGACTGAAAGGGTCGTCACAGTCATTTAAGTAATCACAGTAAATGTTCGCTCGCGCAATAAGCACTTGCTTCGGCACGCTAAGTTGGAGCACTCAAGCTGGCTAGACACTGCAGGCCTCTGCAGTTTAGAAGTGTTTTTTATCCAAGCTGAATACATTGAGAGAAAGCGGCAACATGGAGGAAAGGGCAGAGGAGAGATAGCGATAGAAAGGGGAATGTCCATGATGTATTATGTTTTTCATGCGAGCCCATAACAGAAGCACTCCCTAGTTTGGCTCCGAGTGCGGCGATTCTCACTCATAAAACCAAGTTTCTTTTACAAGAGTTAGTAAATACTCCTGATTCAGATAACCAATTTATTGCAAAAATTACCATGTATTTTCGTCATTATCTTATTTATTTGCTTCTTTTCTTTTTTTTTCATTTCTTTTTCTTGTTGTTGGCTCTATTTACGTCAAAGAAACATTTTTCAGACAATATAAACGTTTCCCAGTATTCAATATTCTCGTCACAATCTACGACAGAAAGAAACAACTTGAAAGCAAGTGCCTTTTCATTTTTGTAGAGAGTTCGACAATAGGCTCTCGTTTCAACTTGTTGATATTAGGTAAAAATTTCAGAAGCCATTGCCTTTTAATACCTCGATGTGCTCTCAAAACCGTTTCATGAGTAAAGGCTCCATACATTCACAAATGTGACTTCATTAGCACGGTTAAATACAATTCCCTGTTCCCGTAAGTACATGCAACTGCCAGAAATATAGGTGCACATGTTGGCGTACATTTCTCGCTGTTTAGCACTATACCGTTGAGCAATGTATTGTGCATTTTTCATAAAAGAAATTTAACAAAAAGAAAAAATTGTTCTGAATACAGTGCCGTGCAGAAGAAAACTAAGATGGCCGTTAAATTAGGAGCGCTTAAATGAGAGAGTTCAGGCTTTTACAGGAAATTGTAATCGAGTTTTAATATCCGGTCAAAGAACAAAGCGTGCTTATTCAGTTAGAATCAGCTATATTTGAGATATGCATTCGCCGGCAACTAAGGCTTTACAGTAGTAAGCTAATATGAACACGATTTTAGCACGAATAAAGATTGTTCAACAATCGGAGTATTTGTTAGGAATGGAGAACACAAAAGCAATGGTCATGTCGCTGCGAAAAGTAAAACTTACATCGATTTTTCTTTTTGCAATAGAAGGAAAAGGTATATAAAAGAAAACTTTTTCGCGTATTTTTTCCTGTCTTAGTCAAACAATGATAGACCCTTCACGTCAATATAATTCTGTTTCCTTAAAAAAATTTTTCTCGGTGCAAAAATGCCATCCTTCCAGAGCAGTGAAAACGAACAAAAAATAATCATGCTAATCTGCCATTGCGAATAGGTCTAAAACGGGAACTGCTCAACGACAGTGGTGTTTGACTCACTCACTAACAGCTTAACACTAGTATCACGTGATACCCTCGGACTCTCCCTCTCGCTCCCCTCTCTCGGCCAAAACAAATCGTTTATATTTTCCATTATATGGACACTCCAGACGCATTTTTGCCGTCGCCGTATTGTTCTGTACAAAGTCCAAGGGCGATAATACCGTCTCCGAGCGCCGTATGCTGTATGTGTGAGTGGAAGCACGCGAGGGGAGCCGACGATCGCGGCTCAATCTGGCGCGCGCGAAGGATGAAGGCGGAGGGCAAACGCGCCGTCTTGCGTCGCGCGGAAGGTCGTGGGGGAATAGGAAAGAGTGAGCCAGACGGCATGAGCTCGGGCAGAAAATGCGTCTTCGCGACCGGACGCAAGGTGGCACTGACGATTGCGGCTCAATCTCGGGCGCGAGAGGGAGGAAAGTAGGGGGGCAGCGCGGGAAAGGGGGTGGTTGGGGGGAGGGCATCTACTCCGTCAGCAAGTGCGTACTTTGCGCGGTGACGCGCCGTCTCGCGTGCCTATGTCTTGAAAGCGATCTGCAGACGGCTCATACCTCTGTGCGCGGTGTTTTTTCGCCGCTGTTGCCGTTGAAGCGGTGGCCAGCACGAAGGTCACTTCGCTCGCTGCTACTGCCGTGCTTGCTCACGCCAGCGTTTTGACAGCGAGTGCCTGTGGTCATCGAGTGCGATGTCTTCATGTTTGCCTGCACGCGCAGACACCATGCTTGTTAATTCAGTTATTAAGCGAATGTTTTCACTTTTATACAGCTGATAAAATTACTATTCTTACTTCGTATAGCTGCCGACTAATTTGCTGTCGCAATTTATGCTTCGCCTTTAGGGCGAAACTGCGACTGTTTTGTTATGCCACAGGTGTATGGTTACCATCTTCGTGGTTGTACATGTGCATCAAAGCGGCATTTAGTGGAATGTTTACTTTTCTTGTCTCTCACAGTTGTCTAAACTAGCTTCCCTGTTGTATGGGGGGGGGGGGAGGGGGTTTGGCGAGATACCAGGGTCAAATTTACAGGCCATTTAGATAATTTCTAGAACGAATATCTTTTTTTGCTTATTTAGTTGCTGCATCAATACAAATCTGCGCGTTTCTTTCCCCTTTGAAATTGTGACGGGGCCCTAGCGTGCAATAACTTCTTTCCAAACATATTTACACATGCGAGCCTGCTACAACGTCTTTTTAAATACCTCGAGACTTGCGTGCTCATCCATACAGTACTTAAAAGAATGTCTATGTTTGGTATTTTGACCTTCACTATTATACGCTTTACGTTACTCGCGCCAATACAGCGCGAGATACAGTGCTTGTTTGACGTTTTTTTTGTGATGTTTTGCCGCATTATTAGTATTATTGTGGTAGAGTACGCTTTACAGGAGCAGACATATTATAGTTTAACCATAACCAGTGCGCGATGCAAAATAACTGATGCTCGTCATTCAGAGATGAAATCTTTCTGTTACTTTTTGCTTACATTATTCCTACAACTATTCACAAACAAGATCACTGTCTCTCTCTCTTTTTTATCTTTTTCCGCGACGCATTTGTAGGCTTAATTGAATGGCGCTACTGTGGCAACGCAGGCTTTCCGAAGGGCATAAGTTTACAATAGTGTAGAAGTAAGAATTTTTTGGGTAAGAAATAAGAACTTGCCGTTCAAAGAAAGTTAAACAACTTCTCGAAATAATTAAATTATGAATCACGCTGTTTAATCTCCTTAAGTTTAAAGGGATACTAAACAAAATAAAAAGAAAATGAAGGAATCATCGACATTTCACTCGGAAGAGGTTACTGTTCTGATATGTAGCGTTTATTTCACATATTTTTTAACGAATGGCTGTAGGTTTGGTCTATTGTGAGCACGCGACGGCTGCACGCCGGTACGCGCGGCCGCCATGACGTCATGCGGGGCGGCTCGCTTGCAGAAGCAACAGAAGTGGGCAGCCGGCGATTGCCTGACGTCCACCTCACGGGGTTTCGTGAGCGCGAAACTATGCAAAGTGCGAGTGAAAGCAACTGCACGGGTGGCGCTATTACATATAAGTGCGTGAGCTGTGTAGTCGGTTTCTAAGGATGGAGTAGTCAAAGTGTACAATTCAAATGTGAATTATGCCGATGTTTTGAACGCAGTGGAAGCTGGAAATGAAGCTGGAAGAAGTACTTGTTTCGAAATTGTTCGGGCTGAAGAAACAGAGCGGCTATTTTCTCATTGTGTCGACAATATTCCCACGCTGATACAGGCAGTCAAGCCTTGCGCAATAGTGAGCGTGCGCATAGAACGCCTGTGGGGTCCGTTCGGCCTCTGCTCTAGTCCACCTTCTACTTGTGCCAGCGCTGTGGTGCATCCACTATGGACGCTATGTGAAGCTTGGGCACAAGGTGCGCTTGCGAAAACAAGCATGCGGCCGAGGGCAACTGCGCTGTTTAGACGTCATTCGCTGCCGTCCGGCGCCCTCCATGCGGGTATGATGCGGGTGGAAAGACGTCGGCGATGGCTGGCACGCCGGTATCCAGCACAGACAACGCCAGAGAAGCGTCAATTCCTCTAGTTCAGGGCGTGGGCACTAGACGCGGTATTTAGCGAAAAAATGCATGAAAATAATTATTTTCCGCTAGTTTCTGCCTGAAAACAACGTTGTGTCAACCAATTTCCGCACCCAAGCTTTCATTTGGGCTAAAAATCTGGGCGGCGAAAGATTTCTTCAGCATGGCTTTAAAGGTTCCAGCAGAATAAATTCTTATTAGCAGTGTTTGATTCGAAGGCGTTTTAGCGTGCACATTGATCACACCAAATATTGTTTTTGTTATGTTTAAGTCTCTAAGTTTCGCAAGTTTCGCGTAATTATGTCATCGAAGCATGTAACGCGTCAAATGCCGCTTGCTGCAACGAACACATCGCGATGGCGCAAGGCACGGGGCTCAATGCGCACCAGCGTCAGCTTGTGGGATTTATAGACTAGCTTTCTGAAGTGACGCATCTGCATCTGAGTGCAAACTACCGAGAACCTGTCTACCTGTCGCGTACGTGTGTGCATCGGCGCGGCAATTGCATCTTTCGACGTTCACGCCACTCCAGTCCTCTGCCCGTACGTACATGAAAGGGGATCACCGCAATTCGGTACTGCCCGCGCGCGGCATCGCTCAACATTGCAAACGCTGTCTCGGTAACTCCCGCGGCTGGTTTGCACATATTCTTGCATTAGTGCAGATTCTATGCCGCGTTTGAGGATCACTCGCGCCTCGCCACAATATTGACGCCGAATATTTTGTGCAGCAAATACTAACTTCAACGATGTATGTCAGCTCTTCAACTATAGTCCGTTCCATACGTAGAAGTCAACGCTGTGGAAGCTACGCAAGAAGTTTGGTCAAGAAAAGTTATCACTCCGCGCGTTCCGCCCATGCATTGCTGCGCGAATCTAGCGTTCGCTCGCGCGAGCATGCACGTGAGGCTCCCTGCGACGGGTTGCAAATAAGGAACCCGAAAAGAACAAAAAAATCAAAAACGATCTAGAAAGAACGCCTGAGCAGCCGTAGGCTACACTGTGTTTGTTTCTAACGGGTAAAACTTGTTTCATTCAATACTGATCCTACATTTAAAAAAACAGTAGCACAATTGCGCTCAAAAAACATCGAACTCTATCCAAGTGCGAATGAAGCGACTGCAGGAAGTCTCTCTAGCCTCCACAGCGTTGTCTGTTCTGTATGGAACGGAGTATAGGTATTGTACTCCTCCAACGGCAAGCAGCAATAGCCTCCAAAACCATGTCGCTTCGCGTATTCTACTGACAAAAAATACCCGTGACCTCGAACGTCATGCAACGCCATCGCTCATACAGCGTTTGACCGGTGTTTGACGTACCTGGAATATAGAGTGCTTCTTGACATGTCGGATCAATTAAAGTGAGTATGCCGAGCCACAGCCTAATTTAACCTCTACATTTCTTCGCAATTGTTTCTCTTCTATGCTTCATGAGTTAGCATTGTGTGAAGGAACTGACAGCCTCTTAGAGTGGTTCAAAGGGCTTCAGACACCAGCTATTTGCATACAGCTTTGGTGCCCATTGCCTCGATAAAGAGTACTTGTTAACCTCCCTGCCATCTGCTTTTCTCTTTCCCTCATCCCTCCTTGTTCTATTCAATTCATTTCGTATGCCCATCTATTGTCGTTGTGTAGGTAACCAATATTGTCTGAAATGAAGCTTCCTCTTCGGAACCCGCCACATACAGCAAATCTCATCTATCAAATTCAACTTCATATTTTTTCGTAAAGTACTGATGGACTGAACGGAAAGCGTTTATCCTTTCTCGCCTAATATGTTTCCTTATAGCAAATAATGAAACCACCAAGCTACGGTGATTGTACCAATTCAGCAGCGTGCCCCACGCCGAACTTAGTTTGGTTTGAGGGTACGAATTTAATAAATAATTGCAAAAAAAGCAGGAATCACTCGTATATTTCTTGCGTACCTCTTATGTCCATGTCGTACGTTCCAGCTCAACTTAAGTTCGAAGAAAGATACTGTGGCCTTACCGGCATCCCCCTGAGGGAATCAAGCGGCGGCCTCTTGGGAACCATCACCGTGACTCGGCTAATTGTCGCCGAAGGAAGCCTTCGGTTAGTCTTGACATCGGCGACAGGCCGTTTGTTTTCGAAGCAACCGGAGCTCGCGGTGGAACGACAGGTGCTCTGCGGCTCTTCCTGTTGGTTCTCCGTCTTCCATCTTAATTCCGCTCCCCCAAACTTCTGCTGCACCGGCTCCGACGTTCAGAGGCAACATAGAAAACAAACGGCGTGTTGCAGAGCATTCGCCGCTTTCGAAATGTCGAAGCATTCAAAGGCGTTGCTTTAGACTGAAAAAAAAAATAATAAAACTGCTCTCCGTAGACCTGATTCGTTATTTTGTGCTTCTATTTGTTTGCTCTTGGGATAAAGGTTACTTCTTGTGGGCGAAGCCTTCCAAGGCGTACAGTTGACATCACCAGAAGAGCTCGCGCATTGGAGGAGACAGTTTTTCGGATCAACCAAACAACGCGACATTAAGTAATTAAGGTGCTCCTTTCAACTATGTTCATGTATGTGGCCATGAACATCTGTTTTGATGGCAAGAATATTTTTTTGAAAAGGGAAGGGGGAGGGCGAAGGGGTAGTGAAGGGGGGGGACGGAGCGACAGGACGGTATGCTGAGAGCAACATTTGATAGAATCAGAAGATGTATTTTATTTAGTCTACAATGTTTTGCGCCTAAATCAACATAATTATCCATTTGAGAGTGAAACATTACAGTCATACCAAATGAGCAACTAGCAGCTGTAAAGTGTATGGGTACAATGCAGAAAGACCATCTAAGAATGTTTTTAGAGATTTACTTGTTTTTTTAAGCGGAAAATATGCGGTAGCATATAAAGGGAGTTTCAGTTCCCTTTTGTCAATCATTGCATAAAGCAATCAAGTAGGCTGATGGTTCCGGAATGAAACCGACACGGCATTTGTCGGAAAGCACCACTTGGTAGTGTGACACCAGCGCCGATCACTGTGAGAAAAAAAAACTATGTAAAAAAGCTTCCCTTTCTTTTTTTCTCTCTTGCTAGCTCAATGTTTACTGCAGACCCAGCGTTCACAGAGCCAGGACTCGTAGTATTCTCAAGAAGGACGTGCATTTTGCCGGCTGTCAACCTCTAGTAGTCATGGGGAATTTCAACGCCCAGCATCAAGTGTGGGGCTATCACAGCAATAGGAAGAAGGCTAGAGACATATGACACACGGCAACGGAGGAAGATCTTGCGCTGATAACCGATAAAGAGTTTCCGACCAGAAGAGAGAAGTCAGTGTGCCGAGAAATGGCTCCGTATCTCACCTTTGTCAAGAACCTGAAAAACGTCAAATGGACCAACACAGCCGTGGACCTTGGTAGTGATCACTGCATCATCGAATCGGTCATCAAGGTTGTCCGTAATAAGACGAGGACCTTTAAGTTCACTGACTGGGACTTGTTCCGAGCCAACCGCTCCGAGCGCGTCCTCACCCAAGATAGGACCTAGACTCTTGGTGCGACGAGATAAAAGAGGACGTGAGTAGAGCCACCAAAGAGGTGACAACCAATCTGGAGGTGGAGAAGGTGGACAGTAGGCTGGCGCATCTGTTGGAAGCCAAGCAGGCACTGCTGGCGCGATGCAAGACTCAGTGCCATAACAGAAGACTACGGAAGAAAGTTTCCGAAATCAACAAGACGATAGAGGCTCATAGCAAGGTGCTATGCAAGCAGCAAGGGGACGAGCTGTGCAACTCGGTGGAGGGCCAGCTCAAGACTGGTAAATGCCGGAGACTCCTCAGGCACCTACTGCACAATGGCAACACCAAGTCAAATGAGAAGAGAGCTTTGGCGACACCTGTCCATTTGGCCACCGACTCGTCTCCAGATGGGGTGGCCACGGAGCAGCTCATAGACAAACACCTGGCGCCACGGACGATCCGATGCCTCCCCCCCCCCCGAGTACGAAGGGCACGACGCGCCAATGATGGACGAGGATTTTACCGGAGCTGAGGTCAAGCAAGTTCTCGCATCCCTCAAAGGCAGATCTGCCTCTGGGCTCGACGGGGTCACCAACAAAATGCTCAAGAATATCGACGACGACTCAGTCGAGTTTCTTACAGACAAGATGAACGAAATCTGGTGCAGCGGCCTCATTCCCAAGAGCTCGAAAGCTACCTACACAGTACTCATACCCAAGCCGGGTAAGGCGCCGAGAATCGACAATCTAAGGCCCATCCGTCTGACGTCGTGTGTCGGGAAGATGGCTGAGCACGTCATGCTTAACCGCCTCACTGACCACCTCGAATGCTGCAAATGACTGCAAATGACGAATGCTGCAAATGACGAATGCTGCAAATGACGAATGCTGCAAATGGATGCTGCGAACGAATGCCGCACTGACAACTTTATTGGCTTTCGGTCGGGGCTCTCGACTGAGGACGACATGAGGCTGATCAAGCACCAGATCATTTACTCCATCGCTGCCGACACTAAGGCAATTCTCGGCTTGTATTTGGAAAAGGCTTTTGACAACATATCTCACGCCTTTATTCCCAGGAGTCTGACAGAGTTTCACGTCGGCAAGCGGGTGTACAATTTCGTGGGCTCCTTCCTTTCTTCGTGGTCCACTAGACTCAAGATTGGCGAGTTTTTGACGCATGAAATTCAGCTTGGGCCAAAGGGAACACACAATATCTTAAAACTTATATGCAATTAGTTCCAGAAAAAATGTAATGGAGTTACAGTGGCCGGTACCGAGTAACAAAAAACTAATCGTTAAATTACGAAATTATCAAAATACGTAATTGATAGCGAGTAATTCAATATATGTAATTAGTAGCGTCAAGTTGGTTTAATGTTTATGGTTGCGCCAATAATATCGAGCACCTGTGTTGTGATTGCCCGGCTTTTTGCAAAGAGACAATCGCCTT
Source organism: Dermacentor variabilis (assembly GCF_050947875.1). NCBI lineage: Eukaryota > Metazoa > Arthropoda > Arachnida > Ixodida > Ixodidae > Dermacentor > Dermacentor variabilis. The sequence continues at coordinate 27,760,306 of NC_134571.1, forward strand.
CCTGTGCATTATCACAATTAGACAACTGGCCTTCGTCTACAGACAAGATTCTAGGACACAGACCTCGTTTTTCATAAATTCAGAAGGTTTAGAAAACGCAACTGAGTTTCTTTTTGCCTTTTTTTAATCATCAGGCCTGTTTGGCACCAAATGACAAGTTTTTCGTTCCAGTGCGCGTCCACAGCAACTTTTCTTTCTTTCTGTCTCTCTGATCTTTCTATTTCCTGCGTTCTAGTCTCCTGTGTAAGCCGCATGCCATCTGGTTAGCCTCCCGTCTCTTCCCCTCTCTGTGTAATATATATATATATATGCTTACAACAATATATACAACAATATTTTGCAACAAGAATATATTTGCTTGATAAATGAAATAAAGAAACAATGAATTAATGGAAAGGAAAGTGGATGAAAAAACAACTTGCCGCAGGTAAGGAACGGTCCCACAGCATTCGCATTTCGCGTGCGATGCTCTACCAATAGAGCTTCCGCGGCGCCGCTTCCTCATCCACTTTCTGGGGTTTTTATGTTTCCTAGTAGTAGAACCCTGGGAATATTAGCCAGCGCCACCACTCACACACCTTTGCGGCGGATGTCGAACATCCTTTCTGCCGCAGGCGTTACGAGAACCTGATCTTTTTGGGTGGACGCCAACCGGTCAATAAACCCACATCTGCTACCTGAAGGCATCAACGTTGCCGGATTCGAGACCCTCGTTATGTAATGAACGAGAAGAAGGCGGTTAACCGAGGGGCCTCATTTTTATTAGTCATATCATAAGAAGCCAAACAATAATGACACCAAGGACAATATAGGGGAATTACTTGTGCTTAATAAATGAAATAAAGAAACGATGAAATAATGGAAGTGAAAGTGGATAAAGAAACAACTTGCCGCAGGTGGCGAACGATCCCGCAACCTTCGCATTCCATGCGGCTGCGATATGCGAGGCTACAAATGGACCATCTGTCTTAGTTATTCTGACGACGTTATTGTTCTTTCTCCCATGTTATTGTTTTCTCTCACCTTATTGTTTTTCTCCCACCTTACCCGACTCGCTGCTACTCTTCCGGTCTTCCGAAAAGCCGGCCTCCAACTGAACTCCACGAAATGTCAATTCGGGCGCCGTCAGATTACCTTGTTGGGACACATCGTTGACACATCCGGTGTACAACCAGATCCGGAAAAAGTCCTGGCTGTTCGCAGTTTCCCTGTGCCATGTTCTGCTTCTGACTTGCGCTGCTTCGTCGGTCTGTGTTCTTTCTTTCATCGTTTTGTCAAAAAGTTCGCCGACGTTGCTCGGTCTTTGACAGATCTGCTAAAGAAGAACACGCCATTCTCATGGGGCCTGGCGCAGGCTCACGCGTTCGCCGCTCTCATCGGGTTTCTGACCACCCCTCCAATACTTGCCCACCTTCATCCATCTGCACCGACCGAAGTCTACACTGACGTAAGCGGCCACGGCATCGGCGCTGTTCTCGCCCAACAGCAGAATGGTACCGAGTGCGTGATAGCTTACGCCAGCCGCGTGCTGTCACCTCCCGAGAGAAATTACTCCATCACCGAGTGGGAGTGCTTGGTCTTAGTTTGGGTTGTCGCCAAGTTGCGGCCATATTTGTATGGGCGCACGTTTTCAGTCGTTGCAGACCACGACGCTCTCTGTCGGCTGTCTTCCCTCCGGGACCCGACAGGGCGGCTTGGTCGCTGGGCTTTGCGCCTCCAGGAATTTTCATTTATTGTCAATTACAAGTCTGGACGTCTGCACAAGGGCGCTTACTGCCTCTCTCATCACCCCGTAGATCCTCCTAGTCCCATTGTGCATGATTCGGCGACCTACGTGATGGCTTTTATGACCTACATGCGCGCTGAAGAACGCCACGAATCCTTACGGCCCATAATCGCCGGAGTGCAATCTGGCAGCACCGACAGCACGTGCCGCATGTTCGTGCTGCACGACGGCATCCTCTACAGCTGCAATGTCAACCCTGACGGCCCTGAGTTGCTCCTTGTCCTTCTTCGTCATCTGCGATCCGTCGTTCTCGAACAACTTCACGCTGCACCAACGGCGGGACACCTTAGAGTTTTGCGTACACACGACCGCATACGACGCCGGTTCTTCTGGCCGGGTCTCTACCGCTCTCTGCGTGGTTATGTCGCAACTTGCGAATCGTGTCAGCGCCGGGAGAAACCTCCCCTGCCACCTGTCGGACGACTCCTTCCAAGTGAAGTTCCCTCCTAACCTCTCTTTCACGTAGGCCTTGACCTGCTTGGTCCTTCTCCGACGGCAACAAGATGGAATAATTGGATCACCGTCGCTACTGATTATGCGATGCGCTACGCGTTAACATAGACGACTAGTTGCGCAACTTACGTTGCCGATATTCTCTTCCACGACGTCATTCTCCACCACGCTGCTCTTGAACAGTTACTTACAGACTGCGGCCACTTACAGACTTACAGACTACAGACTGCGGCCACTCGTTCTTGTCTCGAGTTATTGACGACCTCCTCCGCTCTTGTGCCACTGAGCGCAAGCTGTCCACTGCCTACCACACACTAACGAACGGTCTTACGGAACGTCTCGACCGAACACTCACAGAGATGCTGTCGATGTACGTCTCCAGCGATCTCCAACGACTGGGACGCCACGCTGGCCTACGTGACATTCGCGTATAACTCTTCGCGACATGACACAGCAACATATTCACCCGTGTATCTTTTGTATGGTCGCGACCCCACATTACCGTTTCACCCCATCCTACTATATGTGCCACGTGTTGCAATTGAGTATGCTCGTGAAGTCATAGACCGCACTCACATGGCGCCTCAAGTCGCCCGATCTCGTTTGTTAGCCTTGCAGCATATGCGAAAAGAGCGTTACGACCGGTGCCGTCGCGATGTTAAGTTCGCCCCGAGTGCTTGAGTGCTCCTTTGTCACCACGTCGCCGGGTTGGCCTCTCCCAGAAGGTTCTTTCTCTCTACACAGGCCCTTATGAAGTCCTACGTCAAGTTAACGACGTCAATTACGAGATCTCGCCGTTGCAATTTGATCCATCCTCAAGTCCGACACCTGTTGACATTGTGTGCACGTTTCGCGGCTGAAGCCTTACTTCCTTCGCAGTTCTTCGACTAACATGTGCCGAGACGGCGCTTCAGCACCGTGGGGTCCTGTTGTGGAAGGACAAAAGAAGAAAAAGGAAGAAGATCGCGAGACGTTGGCTGCTGCGTGTCGTTGCTGGTTAGCCATCTTAACCACATTGACTCTGCTTGTATATATATTGTAAATACAATTTGTCTATATTCCCAACATCCCAGTAACAATGTATTAATGACATCGTCAGCATATCTACAGCGCCCGTGCAAATCACATTATTCGCGGATGACAGTGTGCTGTTCAATGAAATAACTTTCAGTTAAGGCGAAATCACACTTGATTCTAACCTTCAGAAAATTAGTATCCTGGTGTCGTAAGTGGAATATGGAACGAAATGCTAACAAATCAGTTTTCATTAAAATTATCCGGAAAATTAACAATTTACCCTGTACACACAGCATCCCGCTTCAAAGCCTCTCTCACAAATTAATCAACACAAATATTTATTTGTCACAATAACTACAAGTTATGCTGGAACACGCATGTTTTCAACATTTGTAAGTCGGCTTTTCGTAAACTTTGCTTTCTGAGACACAAATTGAAACAGGCTCCCCCTAACACTCTATTAACAGCTTATTATACACACATCGATCACAAACTTGAATATGCATGCATTGTGTGGGATCCATTCACTGAAAATAACACTGATGCTTCGGAAATGATACAGCGCAAAGCGGTAAGGTACATTTTTTTCCAAAGACAGCTCAACTGACTCCCCAACCAGCCTAATGCTAACACACAACAATCAAACATTACAATTACGAAGGAAAATTCACACACTCAAATTCCTTTCCTTGCTGGAAAACAACGATTTCTCTCTTAGCCCGCACCCTGTTTAAAACCACTTGTAGCACGACGTACATGGCAGCGACATGCTGAATCTTTAACGCCTTATCTCACGAAGACTAACATTTTAAGTATTCCTTCCTTCCCCGAACCATATTAGACTGGAACAATTTGCCTATAGCACATCTATTCAGAATTGACGCTATTGAACAATTAGGATGTTAAATTTGTTTTGTTCTTTTTGTGCGTTCTTCCTATGTAATATAGTATTTAAATACACCAATAAATTATATACTCCTTTAATATTGCTGGGCATATGCATTGTTGCTATTTCTCCTAACTTTTATTTGCTTATTTCGCGCTGTATTCTATATCTTGTTGAATTGTATTATGGTTCTATGTCATCGTACATTTGTATTTGTAATTATCAATGCTTCATTTTTTGTATGCTACCTACGCCCCTCCTGCTACGGCCCTTACTGGGGCTTGCAGTATGTTATAAATTAAAGAAAATAGTGTTCTTCCTCATTCACTTTCCCATGATGGCACTCAGGCGGCTCAAGTCTATTATTTGACACACAACTCAGGCTAAACCTCGTATCAGAAACTGGCTTGGCTTGAAGCACTTGCACGATCCAGCCTATCATTATCATCATTTGGTTCGCAAACATCAGGCTAGCAACTTCCACAGGAAGAGGGCGCAATGCCGACCTATTTTTCAGGAAGTAGTGGAAAGAAACTAGGACATTAAAGCTAAAAGGAAAAGGAAGAAAAGAGGAAACTAGGAAGATCACAAACTAAAAACTAAAACAAAACATAACTGAGAATAGAGTACGGCAGTGGGAACGAGACGAAAATCACCATAGCTTACATTAATTCAATATAAATTAATAAATTACAAAACTCACACTAAATTCAGGTGCTGGAAAGAAATAAACTAAGAAAACAATAGACAAAAAGAAAGACGTAAAGAAGAATTATAAAAAAAAAGAATTGAAATTAACTTATGAATAAACTGAATTAAAGGCTAATAAAATAACGCTGCCCTTTAGTAAGGAAAACACTGCGCTATGATTCATTTATCACTGATTCCTACAACGAGGACTTGCTTCAGAAACAGAGCTTCATTCAATTTCGTTAGAGTCGACGCTTAGGTTTGCGCTTAGAAACCCTGTGTTCTGTGCTTTACGCAGTGACTACTTTAGGGGAGGAGCGACGCTGCCATAGACTCTATAAATTTGAGGTGGAGTGCACTGACGCTCGAATCGGTTTAGATCATCATCATCATCATCATCATCATCATCATCATTAGTAGTAGTAGCAACAACTGCAGCATCAGCCTATTCTTATTTCCCCTGCAGAAGGCCTCTCCCTGCGATCTGCAATTGTCCCTGTCTCTTGTTAGTTGATTCCAACTTGCGCATGCATATTCCCGACTTTCATCACCCCACCTAAATTTCTCCTGTCCTCGAATACGCTTCTCCTCCCTAGGCACCCATCTGTATGGGGCACCGGTAGTCCACCCTTCACATTACATAGCCTTCCCAGCTCCATTTTTTGGAGGGAAGCTCTTAAACACCAGTTCCTGGGTTGAGCGTCAGCGTCCCTAGGCGTAACCGCGCGAACGTGCTCATGCCACTGCTTACGCATTTGTCGTCGTCTTCCACAGCTGGCTCCGATGCTGCTCATCATGCCAGCGTGCCGTCGCCGAAGGCGCTGATGGTACTGGCCCACTGCCAGTCGGCCCGGTGACTTCGATTTCAAATTATTTGCCTCAATATATCGCGAAATGAAAATACGTAAACAGCTGCACTCAAATTTCGCATTAGTGGTATCGTAATCAGCGGAAATTTCTTTTCTCAATGTCAACTAGAATATCGGCTATCGCCGTTTGCTATCTGATCCACACCGCTCTTATTATGTCTCTTAACGTTATGCCTAAGAATTTTCATTCCATCGTTCTTTGCGCAGCTCTTAATTGTTCTCGAGTTTCTTTGTTGACCTCCAATTTCCTGCCCCATGTGTTAGCACCGGTACTAGGCAATGATTGTACTTTTCTTTTCAATGAGAGGGGCAAGCTCCCAGTCAGCATTTAGTAATGCCTGCCGTATGCACCCCAAACCATTTTTATTATGGTGTAAATTTCCTTGTGACGATGGGGGTCCCGTGTGTGTAATTGACCTAGTAAACGTACTCCTGTACAGGCTCTAGGGACTGACTGGCGATCTTGAATTCCTGTTCCCTTGCCAAGCTATCGAACATTACCTTTGTCTTATGCATGTTACACTTCAACCCCACTTTTACGATTTCTCGGTTAAGTTGCTCAATCCTTCGTTGGGAAAACACGAGGAAGGCGGGAGATGGAAATTCACGACAATGAGCGTATACATGAGCATATGTCGCCTTGAAAAAGACAAGTCCACTTGTCGAAATGTTGGCTGCGCTTTTACCTTGTGATCGTTTTGCTCATCGTTAATCATTGGTTGTATTTCGTCCCCAGTGTTGCTGAACAGGACAATGTCATCTTCAAACCGAAGGTTGCCATAATTTTCATGTATATCTTGATAATGCATCTTTAACCGTTAATCCGCCCATTGTCTGCTGACTAATGTACTCATCCCCTGCATACTTTCTGTTAGGAGGTTCCTCCAACAGTTTCTACTTTGGAACCTCCGATTGCACAATCATCCTGCATAAATGTATTATAAAATTACGAAATGTCAATAAACTTCAACTTCAACAACTGCTTATTCTAAAGGAAGAAACAGATAGCGCTCAGCGACAGTGACACCATGTGACGTCGCTCCACTAGTCCGTCAAAACTAACATGAGGATCATAAGACCACCTTTGACAAAGATAGGTCCAACTATCGAAACGCTGACCAGCCTGTCTGAGGCACTTTACCTCTGTTCGCCAACTTTGACCCCACAGTTGAAAGGGGATTAACCAAGGGGCCCGACTTTTCTTAATGATACTTTAAGAAACCAACAAACGAACACACCAAGGACAACACAGGGGAAATTACTTGTATTTACTAACTGAACATAAAGAAATTATAAATTAATGGAATTTAAAAGCGGATGAAAAAACAACTTGCCGCAGGTGGGGAACGATTCCACGTGTTCGCATTACACGTGCGATTCTCTACCAATCGAGCTACCGTGGTGCCGCTTTCCCATTCACTTTCTGGCGTATTTATGTGTTACTACTAGGACTAACCCTGGCAATGTTAGCCAGCGCCACCACTCACAAACCTTGGCGGCGGATGTGGAACATCCCTTCTGCCGCAGGTGTCACGAGTACGGGATCCTTTTGGGTGAAGGCCACTGGTCAATAAACCCGCACGTACTACCTGAAGGCATGAATGTTGCCGGATTAGAGATCATCGTTATGTAATGAACGAGAAGAAAGGGGGCTAACCAAGGTGCCCATTTTTTATTAATCATATCATACCACCTGCTGCAAGTTGTTTTTTGATGCACTATCAATTCCATTATTTTAAAATTTCTTTATTTTGAATTAGTAAGTACAAGTCATTTCGCCTGTGTTGTCTTCGGTGCATTTGTTTGTGGGCTACTTGCGATTTTATCCCCCAGTGTGTTTCCATCTGTAGGCCCCCATCTTGTCTACGTATACGTTTGTGTGACTCCTGATGTCGTCTCCAAGTAGGTGGGGAAGGCTTCGGCTAAACTGCCACGTGGAAACACAATGTGTTTCTTGGCATATATTTGGAACAGATGCACCAAAATTGAACTTTCTCAATGTTAGGTGAAAATCGCTAGATTCAGTTGCATCCCCGCGCGTGTACTGAACATGTCGAATAAAAAGGAATTGTCTCATGCCAGTCGGCCTTTTTGCTAGTTATAGTACAGCATCTGATATCACGCGCTTTCAGACGCTCACTTGCGGTGATGATTTGACCCCCCCTCCCTCCCCTACTCCCATTCAAGAGAAAACGTATTTATTTGAAATATAGTTTCTTTTCTTTCTTTAATATTTGGCTGAACGGCGTGGTCAAGCTGTCGTGTTTCATTAGTACCCGCAGTGCAAGTGTCTCGCAGTCGTTTCTGGCTTCCCGGTCACGTAGTATTTCGTTCAAAAAGCATTGTCTCCCGGAAACGCCGAGATGAAGACCGCCAAAGCAAAGAAAAGTGAAGAAATCCCACGTTGAGGTCAGAACCTTGGACGGATATGAGGACCTCGTGAGGGCGGAAGCCGCAGGCACACGGCGTCAACTTGGCAACGCCACTGAGCTGGAAGAAGACGAAGCGGAGCCGAGCTTAAATTAAGTTTGATGCGAGCAAGGCGGCGGCTTTTGGTGAAAAGATTTCGACGAAGCACAAGAAAATAAGAAGGAAAAACACAATGTGGCGCTCGCCCGCTAATCACGTTTAAACTTTGAACCTTCGCCCCGGAAATTCGGTTCGTTGCTTCGGCCGCACACGCGACAAACTTTTGAAGCTGCATCGCACGCCCGCTATGCTTTTGCTTCCAGAGTGTGCGCGCGCTTGTGAGCGCTTGCTTTAAAGCTTTGCACAGGGCAGTAATCGTGTTGACAAAATGTCAACAGCACTTTCATGGTGCACAACCCAATTTTTCGTCTATTGCTTGTGGCTTTGTTAGCCTAAGAAGAAAACACCCGTCTAGACACGCGAGGATAATGTGCATAAGAAGCTGAGGAGATTTAAATCCTTGCTCGAAATCTGCTTTTGTTTGACAAACAGTTCCACGTGTCTCAACACGAGGAAGGAAAAATACCTTTTAAAGGTAACCGGCTTTGCATAATCTGTTGCTCCATCTCCTTTAAAAGCAGCCTTTTGATGGCTACTTCTTTGCCTGGACTCTTTTCAGTATTCAACATCTGTATGGTCGTTTTTTTTTCAAACTGCTGAGCAACAACTTTCGTGAGTGGCGTGCTCATCGCCAAGTTTTTATTGATTCCCCAACGACAATGTGTATTTTAAGATAAGTTCCTCTGTTAGAGGTCTTCCGTCAAAGCGCGCTATTCACAAGCCATCGCAACAGAAGGCGAGTGTTGCAGTTTTTAAGGGCAACAGAAATGGACAAGCGGCTGTAGCATGAACAGATGTTCATAGTGCTGCAAGTGCTAATGTGGTGTGCGGTGACAGTATGCGGTGACAGTGACCGATTGTGATCGTGTGTCTACGCTCCTTTCTTTCTTTATCTCTACTTTGTTATCACTTTACCTCCTTCTCCCCTCTTCCCCAGCGTAGGGTAGCAAACCGGATCTTCCCCTCTGGTTAACCTCCCTGCCTTTCACCTTTCCTCTGTCTCTATTTCTCTGTCCCTATTTGTTTAACCCGAATGCTTCTGGAAGGTGAACATTCTCTATGGGTCTGACTGGGTGAATATCCTGGCATTCCATTACCATGCGCCGAGTCATCCTCAAACTTCCTTTCCTGGGTTTTTTTTTTTTTTTTGCAGCACACACATGCTTTATAGTGTGGCGCACATTTGCTGCGGTATGTTTCTGTCCTCATGCAACCAGCTTCGTCATCACATGCCAATGCACTGTGCTAGGCGTTACCGTACAGATTTACCCTGCTGATTTCCTTCTCGCCGTTTTTGTAAATCTCAACGGCTTCTTTTTTGAGATGAGACGCCTGCAATGCCCCTGGCGGTGCTGATGACGCCAGCGTTCTGAGAAGCTTGATCGCCAGGCCAGCGTTGTTCTTGGCCATCAGACATTGTCGTGCAGGTTGCGTTGCGCCAACATGTTGCCCCTGCGTATGGCTAGGACCACGGTTAGAGTACCGTCTGATGAGTACAAGCGCAACGCTGAACCTTGCTCTCGCTCTCAGTGCTTCAGCCTTCGGGTGAAACTGCCAATAAATTTATTTTGTCCGTTTCGCAAGCAAACTGAGATATGGAATTTCCCAACTGAAGCGCACAAATACCGCTGCTTATGCGAATGACATTCTGACAGCTCTACCTCCTGAGAAGCGCATAGAAGGGGAAAATGCAAAACAAGGCAAAATTGTGAGCGTATAGGGAAGTTAAACTCACCCCCTCGTGTTCCTTATTCCTTTTATACGCTCATCTCTGTCGCAACCTTTGTCTTAGTAGCGTCGTTCCGCGGCCAACACCTTGGATAAAATTTCTAACCTTGCTTACTTTGTCGGAATCCTTTGTAATACCAGCACCTAGTTGGTAAGCTCAGAGTGTTGTAGGAGCTTTGACCGAGTGGCAAAAGAGAAAAAAATACAATACCAATGATCGACTTTGATTCTATGTCTATGCTCCTTTCTTTCTTTATCTCTGCTTTGCTATCACTTTACCTCCCCCATCCCTTTTGCTCCAGCGTAGGGTAGCAAACCGGATCTTCCCCTCTGGTTAACCTCTCTGCCTTTCCCCGTTCCCCTGTCTCTCTCTCTCTCTCTCTCCGACAATGTGTAAGATTTCAGCTGCAGCATTGCAGCGGAGATGTAGCTATATCAGCAGAGCACTAGGCACCTTATTCCTCTGGGAAATTTGTTAACCAGAAACTCTGCTGATATTACATCTCACATCTATTACATCTGATTAGATCTCAGCTGCACTGCTGCAGCTGAAATCTTACACATTGTCGGAGAGAGAGAGAGAGAGAGACAGAGGAACGGGCAAAGGCAGGGAGGTTAACCAGAGTGGAAGATCCGGTTTGCTACCCTACGCTGGGGAAAAAGGAGAGGGGAGGTAACCACACTTGTAGAGTGAAAAAGTTATTGATATACGAAGTGCATAATTACAACAAACAACATTTTTGCAAAACAGAAAGAAAAAGGGCAGCAATTAAGACCACAACAAATATGATAAAGTAGTAAAAAGATGGTGCACTACATTGTGACTTATTTTTAAAAACATTGAAATGTGTTTTCTCTCGTTTCTAATAAAAAAATTGTCTAGTGTTCTTTGCTGTTTGGAAAACTATTGTTGACATTGGAAAGGAATACTAGTGTTCTGTTACAGCGATTTAAGAGACTGAAGCGAAGTACGTGTTTTCTCGTTTACTATATACAGGCTGTGCCAACGACCATGCAGCAAGATTTTAAAATATGCAAATGGCACGTAGCTGGACAGAGCCAAGGTTAATGTTGTTTTCTGTCGCTTGGAGACACTTTGATTATTTTTTGCATTCCGCCTAATTACATAACCATTCAGTCTTAATTAAGTAATCAACTTATCGAATATTATAATTCGAGACTACATAGTCTTTTCCGAGCGTGAAAAAAGTCCGCAAATACACGCAAAGTGCCTCGAGCAGCGAGTCGAGTGGCAATATTGCATGCATTCGCGAGATTCTTTCACGCTCGTAAAAACAATTTTATGTAGCACGTATTGAGCAACACAAAGCTGTATCGGGAGTTTTTCATGTCGCTCTCCAATTTTCTCAATGAATCCTTTCATTTAATTATGCTAATTGAGAAATCGATTAATTAATTAAGACTGATAATTAATTAGACAGAATGCAAAACATGTTCTGAGTAGCTGCAAGCGACGGCAAACACCATTACCTTGGTTCTTTCGAGCAATGTGGCATTTGCTTATTCTGAAATCTTGGTGCGTAATGGTTGAAACACTCTGTATACTTTTCTTTTACTTTATGCCTACTCGACAACTTTTGTTGGTGTCAGCACGTGATATGAGTTCATTCTGCTGTCCGGCTGACGTACGAGGGCAACGTGCTTAGGGTGCAGAGCAGATTCAGTTTGTAGATCAATATAATGACATCGGTTCTATTCAGCGAAAATAAATGCGGCCGATTGCATTTTCATTGAGCTATTGAACCTTCAGAATGATAGCTGGCTGCACCGGTTAGGACGCGGCTACATACTATTTAATGGCGGTACAAGGATACACGGAAATGATCGACAGGGCGATGCGCTGAGTAGCAACATTTTTATCGAGCGGACACACGCGAGTAAGCACGCCATCCGTATCATCATTCAATACAGAAGTATAATATTTCCCATAGCGAATGCATATCATTCCTTGTTTTGATATTTCGTCCACGTTTAAGCTGTTTTTCTTACTTTTTGAGCAAGCCCAAGTGCGTTGTAGATCAACTATCTGTTTTCAGTTCTATAAAGAAAACCGGTTATTACATATCATTCAATTAATCAGTATGTGAAACTTTTCTGCATCCGGTCGCATATTGCTGTTCCCTCCAACACAGGATGACCTGACAAGATTATTTCTAGGCAGCAATGTACGAAGAACGAACGAACGGCAGGGGCATTAAGCTTGTAGGATGAGACAGAAAGGCAGGCACTGGGGAGAGTTCCAGCAACATTTCTAGAGGCATGAAGTTAGACGCTATAAAGGAAAGAGACGTAGCATCACATGGGGAGGTTTTTCTCATCGTTGCGCTGGCTA